>NC_066890.1:19532079-19633815 GCF_022985175.1 Labeo rohita | reverse complement strand
TTTACATTTGGTGTTCTCTTCAAATTGGTATCTTAAAATTGTTTACTCATTTTGATATTGTCCTTAAAACCGACATCTTTCTTACATCCCAGAGAGAGCGAGAGAGAGAGAGCATGACACAGCATGCAATGGAATGCAACCGGACATGCAGACGTCAGATGTACCGTGGATGTGTTCAAAAATAACCCTGAAATTATCCTCAGGGCTTCATTTATCACCGGTCAGAGTTCAACAACCATCAATCTTCATATTGCCGCACCGGAGATCGTTAACAGGTCACGGGTCATCGCCGGAATTTTAATTATGCTAAAATCAGGTCATTTCCACATCTGGACATTATTTGAAGGTCATGGGCCACTACCCCTAGGCACTCTCAAGGTCACGAGGGGGAGGGGGGGAGGTCAGAGGTCACACCGGAAGTCATCAATCAAAAATCTTGTCATTTAGTGTCGGATATAGACTACTTATTACAACATAAATGTGTTCACAATCTTTCATTCTATAGCAGTGCATATGTCAGTTTTTAATTTCAAAACAGAGGTCCTAATGCTTGAGGTTTTAATGCTAATTTTTCTAAACTTTTAACATCATATTACTAAAATTGCTTGCACATTTACAGATTAATATTACCACACGTTCACCACATTCTATCATCTTAGTAAAGCTTGTATGCATGCATTTAAAAGATCTTGAGTAAAATGTATTATATATTCATGTACATTGTTTACATAATGTTGACGATGATTACTTTTTTAGTTGGAAATAACACAACCTGCTTAATATTTCTAAGCGAAACACTTACTGTAGCTAATGTGTAAATGCTATAAAATTTGTTATATCACTTAACTATTTATGTTATCATTTTTTTCTTTTTTTGTTTCTTATCTCCTTTTTGCAAAGAGGATCATGTCAGCACCAGCTCAAAGTTCCAGTTTTCTGAACATTGTATCCTGTGAGCAAGAGACTCTGTCCAACCTCTCTTCAGTCAAGTCTGGACCCAATAAGACAGCAGTCTCAAGGACAATTAATGGTAAGTAGTGGTATAGTTCAGTGTAACAAATGCTAGTTAGATTCAAGCACAACACTCAGTTCAAACTATTAGTGAATAATAAAAAGAATATTTATTTCATCATTTTATTTTTACTATTAAAAAGATCAAAGATACACTTTGAGGCGCCACGTAGGATTTAAATCAAACCTCGCTTATCAATACATACATAAACATGTGCATATACACCTAGAAATTACTTGCATATACATTTATACTGTTGGGTGTTCAAAATATATATATGAAATACACGTGCACACTAATATGAAATCCATACCAATACATCTTTTCTTAGTAATGAATATATATACACTTGTGAATAACTTGTATATACATATAAACTTAATGCCTGCATACGTTAATAGACACTCGCTTATACGTATAAACTTGATCCATGCATATACACCTACAACACGCACATATACATATAAACTCGCTGCATGCAGACACACCTGTACATACTCACATATACATATAAACTTAATCCATGCATATACACCTAAAAACACTCGCACATACATATAAACTCGTTGCGCGCATATACACCCATAAAACACTCACGCAAACATACAAAATAAATTTCAGGTAAGACGCAGGCTTTAGTTGTGTATATACATATATGAAGTGATTTCAATTGTGGATGTGCGTTAACTTTTCAGTGTAAACGGAAGGCATTTCAGTGTGAACGGAAGCAGCGGCACTTCCGGCGGAATCTCCAGATGCCGGGGCATTTTAAAACGCTTAACGTGACTTAATGCATTAAAATAGTGTTTTAAAAATAACTTTAATATAGCATACGATGTACCAGGGGCGAATTTCCACTGGGCACTTTTCAAAATCCCGTTCAGCACCGCCGAGAGTTCGCGCGATTGTTCAAACAAAAACCGAAAGTAAAACGCGCACGCGCCTTCCAAAAGCAATTTTAATACCCCGCGTTTAGAGCGCGACACTTTGAATATTGAGAGAGTAGCCTACTTGGCTACTATAACTAGGACTGTATAAACTAGGACTGTTATATATATATATATATATATATATATATATATATACATACTGTCTTTATTTATATGTTAAATTTGCGAAAAAGAGCTTTAGTTAGGAGGTCAAACATTCAAGAAGCTCATAATTCATGTACAGTTCTAAGGTCTGAAGAGACTTATGAAATCATGCAGGAGAGAATTAAGCCAGTCAGTTGAGTTTGTAGCAAAACTTTTTATGGTGCTTGAGTGTTGTTGTCTTTTACTGCATGTGATAATTCATACTCAGAAAGTAGAACAGAACATAGTTAAAACAATTCAAATAGAGACCAAAATTTTTCGAGCATGATACAGAACTATAGACAACTACACAACCTATTATAGCCTACATACTAATAACATCCTAAATATGTTATGTAGCCTAATTTGCACGCATTGGGGAGTCGCGCTCTAAACGCGGGGTATTAAAATTGCTTTTGAAGGCGCGTGCGCGTTTTACTTTCGGTTTTGTTTGAACGATCGCGCGAACTCTCGGCGGTGCTGAACGGGATTTTGAAAAGTGACTAGTGGAAATTCGCCCCTGGTACATCGTATGCTATATTAAAGGTCTTTTAAAACACTATTTTAATGCATTAAGTCACGTTAAGCGTTTTAAAATGCCCCGGCATCTGGAGATTCCGCCGGAAGTGCCGCTGCTTCCGTTTACACTGAAATGCCTTCCGTTTGCACTGAAAAGTTAACGCACATCCACATATGAAATCACTTGCATATATGTATATACACAACTAAAGCCTGCGTCTTACCTGAAATTTATTTTGTATGTTTGCGTGAGTGTTTTATGGGTGTATATGCGCGCAACGAGTTTATATGTATGTGCGAGTGTTTTTAGGTGTATATGCATGGATCAAGTTTATATGTATATGCGAGTATGTACAGGTGTGTCTGCATGCAGCGAGTTTATATGTATATGTGCGTGTTGTTGTAGGTGTATATGCATGGATCAAGTTTATACGTATAAGCGAGTGTCTATTAGCGTATGCATGCGTTAAGTTAATATGTATATACAAGTTATTCACAAGTGTATATGTATTCATTACTAATAAAAGATGTATTGGTATGGATTTCATATTAGTGTGCATGTGTATTTCATATATATATTTTGAACATCCAATAGTATACATGTATACGCAAGTAGTTTCTAGGTGTATATGCATGTGTTTTATGTATGTATTGATAAGCGAAGTTTCATTTAAATCCTACGTGGCGCCTCATAATACACAGTACAAATGCACAAATGAAATAAACAGTGCTTTATTTTTTCAGCTACAATAGGTGTAGATGTGTGTATTTCAGTCTTTTGCCCTGATACTCGTATTGATTATCAAAGTAGACTGCATAATTCAGAGTGTTGCTTGCTTGTGTGTAGTTCATTAATAATCAATTTGACAAAAGAAGACTGAGTTTATCTCTGTTTAAGCATATTGCTTATGAACTAACTTGTCTTTGTGTCTGTTTTCTGCAGATAGATCATGCCAATCCACATTGAAATAGTGACAACATTCAAGTCTTCAAGCAGTACATTTCCAGTTTCTCGAACTGACTCAGTCCCATGTCTTCCGTCAAGTGTGGACTCATTACTGTTGTTCAACCAGACAAGCGGCCCTGATTGATGTTTATGTCATCATTGATTATCCTGAATTTATATGGACACATTTTATTTCCAAGATCAACACGTCTTTGTGAGTACACTGGTCAAGTTATTGGATCAGCTCAGACTGTTTTAACACAGTGCCTGTGTGCAGAATCTGTTTCTTTAAAATCTAATAATTATGGTTTGTGCCTTGATTTACTATAGACAGTATTTATTAGTTAATTTAGCAATTCCAATAACCTGACTGATTACTGTAAAATCTGTGGCAAACAACTGTAATGCCTTTTGTATTTTACCGTATTTTTGCAGTGAAATTCTGGCAACCACAGCTGCCGGTAATTTTCTGTAAAATTGAACATTACAATAAAATACTATAATATTCTATACAGTTGTATTGTGTTTGTTACGTAAATAGAATGTAATTAGTTTGACAGTATATTTATTATATTAACAGTAGTTTACTGTAAGAAAATCTACATTTACAACTGCTTATTTTAAAGTAAATTACTGTAAACATGTTTACAATATATCTGTTTTATTTAACAGAAATGTACTGTAAACAAGCAGCAGTTCTCAAATGTAAAATTTACGGGTTATCAAAAAGTATTCTGTAAAGCATTTCACATTGTGACCATATATTTTACGGTGAACTTCTGGCAACCACAGCTGCCGGTATTTTACCTTATATTATACTTTTTTTTTTTACAGTGTATGGTCTGTCTGAAGTTTCATGACGCGACAACCATTAACAAGAGTAACTGGGTTTTTCTTAGTGAGAACTAACTCACTTCCACTGTTGTTGAAGTAAACATTTTTTAAAGTTTGATCCTTGCAAATATGCACAGATGGGATTTCCATGTTAGTACAGTTGTCTTAGACATTTCTACAGAAAAAGCATTTAATCCAACTTTTATTCTGGCTGCCTTTAGCTGTCCAACAATTAGGTATTTAGCACGTCTTTAATTGACGTCTAAATATTCTCCAGAAAAGACGTATAAAAAACTTTCATTCTGGCTCCTGTGAGGACGTCTTCTGGATGTCTATAAATTACGTCTGTAGCACGTCTTTAATTTACGTCTATGCAATGTCCAGAAAAGACGTATAAAAAACTTTCATTCTGGCTCCTGTGAGGACGTCTTCTGGATGTCTATAAATTACGTCTGTAGCACGTCTTTAATTTACGTCTATGCAATGTCCAGAAAAGACGTATAAAAAACTTTCATTCTGGCTCCTGTGAAGACGTCTTCTGGATGTCTATAAATTACGTCTTATAGACGTGTTCTAGACCACTTTTTGCTCGCTGGGGTTGTGCACCGGTTTGAGCTTGGATGCGCCCCAGGTGTGTTTATGCAATGTCCAGAAAAGTTTGACGATTACAGTTATTTAGGAGAATGAAACGGATTTCATATATGGCGTAATTTAAGTTATAAATTACACCTGTGTAACAAAAGAAAGTAAAACAAACCGTTTCTGGCATGTAAAACATTTTATAAATTAGTTTGGGTAAAATATTTTCCCCCTTTTTCCATTTTAAGACACGAGGCCGATAAATTATTCTGTGGTCAAATCAAATCTGATCCTTCTAGATCGAGAGGTCGATAAACTTGAATATTCCGAAAGTTGCTGCTTAGTAATATGCATGTAAATAAGGGAATGTGTTGTAAAATATTTTCCCCTTTTTCCATTTTGATAAATTATTCTGTGGTGATTTTAAGAGATAAATGAATATTGACACATGTAAATAAGGGAATGTGTTGTGAGTGATTTTAAGAGATTATGACACCAATTACATGGCTCTTTATATTGATTGTTTGATAACTCAGACATTCAACACTGGTTATTTTCCTTTATCATTTATTACTCTGAACTATCATGATATTGATCTCAGTGACACATTGTCATGTCCAGGTCACGATGAGCATCTGATCGTCTTCAGCGACACAAAGATACCAGTGTTGATCAGTTTATCTGCAGTATGTCAGAGGAGCGAGGAAAGGACTCTCCGTCTGAGATGAGTCTCTCACAGAAACAGAGGTAACACTGAGTCTGTTTTTAGAGAATTATTTTTTATGTGAATTATTTTAGGTCAATAGCTCTTTCTGTGAAGAATAAAATCCCATCAACAATCTTGCTATTGCCATGAATAAATTTAGTTTCTCTAAGCTACTGTCTTCAAACAACCACATTTGTGTATTGAAAAGAGCACCATGTTTGTATGTTGTCAAGTCAAGTCAAGTCACCTTTATTTATATACCGCCTTTAACAATACAGAATTGTGACAAGGCGGCTGTACAGTATTAAATAGGAAACAGTACATCAACAGTGCCAAAGGCAACAGTAAACACTCACATTTTAGGTAAGGGTAGTTAATCAAAAATAATAAAATAAAATACAATATTGTGTTAAGAGAAAGTGTCCCCAACTAAGCAAGCCAGAGGCGACAGCGGCAAGGAACCAAAACTCCATCGGTGACAAATGGAGAAAAAAACCTTGGGAGAAACCAGGCTCAGTCGGGGGGCCAGTTCTCCTCTGGCCAAAGTTCCTGTGGTCTTGTGCCGACAGCCGACTAGGTGATGTGGTCTTCACTGTGGATCCGTCTCTGGGGCTCATCTAGTTGATGCGGACTCCGCTGACATTCAGGGCTGTAGAGGTCGTCTCTAGGTGCTGATCCACCATCTGGGCTGGGTACAGACTGGATCTGGGGGACTGCAGTGACCATCTGATCTGGATACGGACTGGATCTGGTGGTTAATGTGACCTCGGAATAAGAGAGAAACAGACTAATATTAGCGTAGATGCCATTCTTCTTACGATGTACTGAGTACATCGGGTGTTATGGGAAGTGTTCCCGGTTCCGGTTGACCTAATTAGTGCAGCCTAACAATCCTTTAACGGATTTGAATTATAGGAATATGTTGATTTGTTATGTGTAAGCAAGGTTAAAGAGATGGGTCTTTAATCTAGATTTAAACTGACAGAGTGTGTCTGCGTCCCGAACATTGTAGGGTAGATTGTTCCAGAGTTTGGGCGCTAGATAAGAAAATGATCTCCCGCCCGCGGTTGATTTTGATATTCTCGGTATTATCAAATTGCCAGAGTTTTGAGAACGCAGCGGACGTGAGGGACTATAATGTGATAGGAGCTCGCTCAGGTACTGAGGTGCTAAACCATTCAGGGCTTTGTAAGTAATTAGCAAGATTTTAAAATCTATACGATGTTTAATAGGGAGCCAGTGCAGTGTTGACAGAACCGGGCTAATATGATCATACTTTTTGGTTCTAGTAAGAACTCTAGCTGCTGCATTTTGGACCAGCTGGAGTTTGTTTATTAAGCGAGCAGAACAACCACCCAATAAAGCATTACAGTAATCTAACCGTGAGGTCATAAATGCATGAATTAATGTTTCAGCATTTGACATTGATAGCATAGGTCGTAGTTTAGATATATTTTTGAGATGGAAAAATGCAGTTTTGCAAATACTAGAGATGTGGTTTTCAAAGGAAAGATTACCATCAAATAGCACACCTAGGTTCCTAACTGATGACGAAGAATTGACAGATGTAACGTGGACACTGAGGCGGTGTAGAATCCAATTGCAGAAGTTTATTAAAAACAACGGCAAACATACACGGTAAAACAGGCAGAGGGTCAATAACCGGAAAAGCAGTCCAAGATGAAAACGTAATCCAAATAGCAGAGTGATAACACAGGCCGTGGGTCAAATACCGTGAAGTCAGTCCAGAACAGCAAACAAATCCGACAGGGGAAATCCGTAAACTCAATAGTCCAAAAACAAAGCAAGATAGCAACAGGTAATCCAACAGAGTAAATCTAAACGCTCGGTAAGGCAGGTTATACTGGCAATACTTCGCCCTGTGCAAGCACATGGTGAGTCCTTATATACTGCCAAACAGGAAGTGACAGTAGAAGCAGCAGAGGGAGCATGCAGGCAGTACTGGGGTGAGGGCTCCCTCTGCTGGCTTGGCGTTACAGAATCCCCCCCCCCTAGGAGCGACTCCTGGCGCTCAAACAACAGTCCAGGTGGGTGGGGGAACAGAGGCAAAACAGGGGGTGGGACGGAGGGCCAGGTCCATGTAGAGCAGGTGGGCCTGGATCGTGGAGCAGGGACAGACAGTGAAGCACAGGAGGACCTGGACCATGGAGTAGTGGCAGACAGTGAAGCACAGGAGGACCTGGGCCATGGAGCAGTGGCAGACAGTGAAGCACTGGAGGACCTGGACCATGGAGCAGTGGCAGACAGTGAAGCACTGGAGGACCTGGGCCGTGGGGCTGTGGCAGACAGTAGAACCCTGGAGGTCCTGGGCCGTGGTGCCGTGGCAGACAGTGAAGCACTGGAGGACCTGGGCCGTGGGGCTGTGGCAGACAGTAGAACCCTGGAGGTCCTGGGCCGCGGTGCTGTGGCAGACAGTAGAAACCTGGAGGACCTGGGCCGTGGAGCGACAGCAGACCGTGAAATACTGACGTGCCTGGGCCGCAGAGCAATGACAGACAGTGGAACACTGGAGGTCCTGGGCCGTGAAGCAGTAGCAGACCATGAAGTACTGGAAGGCCAGGGCCGTGGCACAATGGCAGAGTAGGGAACCATGGTGGGGCAGGCAGAGCAGACAGAACAGGAGGCCATAGCGAGGCAGGCAGAGCAGGCAGAGCAGGGAGCCGTGGCGAGGCAGGCAGAGCAGACAGAACAGGGGGCCATAGCGAGGCAGGTAGAGCAGGCAGAGCAGGAAGCCATGGCGAGGCAGGCAGAGCAGGCGTAGCAGGGAGCCATTGCAGGGCAGGCAGAGCGGTGTGCAAATGAATGATTTCTTTGGCCTTCTTGATAGCGACATGGCGGGCAGAGAGTTCATCTTGGAACGCCGCCCCCATAGGAGGATCCACAGCTTGTGCTGACACCTCTGGGGGCATGGGCGCAGATGCTTGGGCAGGTGAGGCAGGGCAATTATAAATGGCCTTCATGGCCGTGACTGGACAGGCAGAGAGTCCGTGGGGAAACGCCGCCCCTTGAGGAGATTCTGCAGCCGGAGCTGCCACTTCTGGGGGCATTGGCGCAGAGTCCTTAACAGAGGAGGCCTCTGACGTAGACTCGTGGACAGACGAGGCCTCTGGCGCAGACTTGTGGACAGGTGAGGCCTCTAGAGCAGACTCGTGGATAGACGAAGCTTCTGAAGCGGTCTCGTAGACAGACGAAGCTTCTGGGGCGGTTTCGTAGACAAGCGAGGCCTCCGGGGCAGACTCGTGGACCGGTGAGGCCTCGGGAGCAGACTTTTGGACAGAAGAGGCCTCTGGAGCACAGTATGCTGCCCACATACTGAGGATGGCTACGGCCATTACAGGCAGCACAGCAGCTAGTGGGGTGTCTGTTGACCTTGTGGGTGCTGATGTTATGGGCTTGTGGCTTGTGAATGTGGGCTCTGCGTGGCTTGGGAGCGTGGGTTCTGCGTGGCTTGGGAGCGTGGGCTCTGCGTGGCTTGGGAGCGTGGGCTCTGCGTGGCTTGGGAGCGTGGGCTCTGCGTGGCTTGGGAGCGTGGGCTCTGCGTGGCTTGGGAGCGTGGGCTCGTGGCGTGGCTTGGGAGCGTGGGCTCTGCGTGGCTTGGGGGCTCTGCGTGGCTTGGGGCGTGGGCTCTGCGTGGCTTGGGTTAGAAATGTTATAGGGGACCAGATGAGGATTTGGTAGGATAATAGCTTTTTGCCTTGAGTTAGGGAGGCCTGCCGTGGCCGGACTTGACTCAGGGAGGCCTGCCGTGGCCGGACTTGACTCAGGGAGGCCTGCCGTGGCCGACTTGACTCAGGGAGGCCTGCCGTGGCCGGACTTGACTTGGGAAGAACAGCGGTGACTTGACCTGGCTCGTGCAGTCCAGCTGTGACTTGACTTGGCTTGTGAAGGTCAACTGTGACTTGACTTAGCTCAGGGACAATAGCAGCAACTTGACTTGGCTCATGAAGAACAACCGTGGCGTGGCTTAGCTCAGGGAAGACAGCAGCAATTTGACTTGGCTTGTGAAGATCTGCTGTAACCTGGCTTGACTCAGGAACAACATGGCTTGACTCAGGAACAACATGGCTTGACTCAGGAACAACATGGCTTGACTCGTGGGGAACAGCTGTGACTTGGCTTGACTCGTGGGGAACAGCTGGTGACTTGGGGAACAGCTTGACTGGCGTGGGGAACAGCTGTGACTTGGCTTGACTCGTGGGGAACAGCTGTGACTTGGCTTGACTCGGGGGAACAACAGCTGTGACTTGGCTTGACTCGTGGGGAACAGCTGTGACTTGGCTTGACTCGTGGGGAACAGCTGTGACTTGGCTTGACTCGTGGAGAACAGCTGTGACTTGGCTTGACTCGTGGGGAACAGCTGTGACTTGGCTTGACTCGTGGGGAACAGCTGTGACTTGGCTTGACTCGTAGGGAACAGCTGTATCTTGGCTTGACTCGTAGGGAACAGCTGTATCTTGGCTTGACTCGTAGAGAACAGCTGTATCTTGGCTTGACTCATGGGGAACAACGGCTGTGACTTGGCTTGATTCATGGGGAACAACTGTGTCCTTGCTTGACTCATGGAGAACAACAGCTGTAACTTGGCTTGATTCATGGAGAACAGTAGCTTTGGCTTGACTTGACTCTGTTGCTTGACTTGACTCTGTTGCTTGACTTGACTCTGTCGCTTGACTTGACTCTGTCGCTTGGCCGGACTCTGAAGCTTGGCCGGACTCTGAAGCTTGGCCTGACGCTGTAGCTTGGCCTGACGCTGTAGCTTGGCCTGACGCTGTAGCTTGGCCGGACTCTGTAGCTTGGCCGGACTCTGTAGCTTGGCCGGACGCTGTAGCTTGACTTGACCCTGGAACTGGACTTGACTTGGAAGCCTGACTGGACTTGGAAACTTGACTTGACCCTGGAACTCGACTGGACTTGGAAGCTTTTGACCCTTGATCTTGACAGCTGTGGAGCTTGACTTAACACAGGAGCTTGACTTGACTTGAGCTTGACTTGACTGGAGCTTGAGCTTGACTTGACCTTGGAGCTTGACTTGACCCTGGAGCTGCAACTGTAGCTTGATTTGGTTCTGTAGCTTGGCTTGGTTCTGTAGCTTGACTTGGCACAGGAACAGTAGCTGCCATTTTAGCTGCCCATACAGCCATTAAGGGTGAGTCCAGTACATGGGCCATCATGAGGCATGGCTTGGAAACAGCGATTATTTTGTGGAGTGGCTCTGGAATGGTGGCCATCTTGTGAACAGGTTTGGGGATGGCGGCCTTTTTGTGGACTGGCTCTGGGATGGCGGCCATTTTGTGGACTGGCTCTGGAATGGCAGCCATCTTGTGAACAGGTTTGGGGATGGCGGCCATCTTGCGTGCAGACTCTGGCGTGGCGGCGGCCATCTTGCGTGCAGACTCTGGCGTGGCGGCAGCCATCTTGCGTGCAGACTCTGGCGCGGCAGGCATGGCGTGAGCAGGCCCCTGCAGCGGCAGGCATGGCGTGAGCAGGCCCTGGAGCGGCAGGCATGGCGTGAGCAGGCCCTGGAGCGGCAGGCATGGCGTGAGCAGGCCCTGGAGTGGCAGGCATGGCGTGAGCAGGCCCTGGAGCGGCAGGCATGGCGTGAGCAGGCTTTGGCTTGGTGGATGTGGCTTGAACAGGCTTTGGCTTGGCAGGCATGACGTGCACAGGCTGTGGTGTGGTGGTTACTGCGGGATTGCGGGGTCCCTCGTCCACAATCCCAACAGTGTATGGTGAGCCGCTTAACCGGAGTGCAAGATCTATGTAACTTTCTAGAGTCCAATGTGGAGTATTGCGTGGCATCAGATATGAAATGTCCTCACATAAGCCAAAACGAAAAAGATCTTTAAGGGATGTATCATTAAAGTTCACCTGATAAGACAGTTCACAGAAGTTGGTTACGTAATGCTCTATTGGACGGTTTCCTTGTCTGAGGCTGATGAGACGATCTGCTGGGTCCATGGTTGGTCGTGTATTCATAACTTCCGCTGGATTCATGGGAGGCGAAGTATTCTGTAACGTGGACACTGAGGCGGTGTAGAATCCAATTGCAGAAGTTTATTAAAAACAACGGCAAACATACACGGTAAAACAGGCAGAGGGTCAATAACCGGAAAAGCAGTCCAAGATGAAAACGTAATCCAAATAGCAGAGTGATAACACAGGCCGTGGGTCAAATACCGTGAAGTCAGTCCAGAACAGCAAACAAATCCGACAGGGGAAATCCGTAAACTCAATAGTCCAAAAATCCGTGAAATCAAGAGTCAACATAAACTAAGCAAGATAGCAACAGGTAATCCAACAGAGTAAATCTAAACGCTCGGTAAGGCAGGTTATACTGGCAATACTTCGCCCTGTGCAAGCACATGGTGAGTCCTTATATACTGCCAAACAGGAAGTGACAGTAGAAGCAGCAGAGGGAGCATGCAGGCAGTACTGGGGTGAGGGCTCCCTCTGCTGGCTTGGCGTTACAACAGAACAGCCATCAAGTGTTGTAGTGACAGTGTTGTAGGTTATTACACGCTGAGGTTTTAGGCCCAATAATTAACACCTCTGTTTTTTCAGAATTTAGCAGTAAGAAATTACTTGTCATCCAATTTTTTAACTCAACTACACAATCCATTAGTTTTTCAAATTGGTACGTTTCGCCAGGCCGTGAAGAAATATAGAGCTGGGTATCATCAGCATAGCAGTGAAAGCTAACACCATATTTCCTGATGATATCACCCAAGGGTAACATGTAAAGCATGCGGTACTCCATACTGCACTTGAGATCGATATGATACCTCATCATTTACTGCCACGAATTGATGGCGGTCAGATAGATACGATTTGAACCATGCCAATGCACTACCACTAATGCCAACATAATTCTCAAGTCTATTCAAGAGAATGTTGTGGTCAACAGTATCAAACGCAGCACTAAGATCCAGTAGCACTAACAGAGAGATACAACCACGATCGGATGACAAGAGTAGATCATTTGTAACTCTAATAAGAGCAGTCTCAGTACTATGGTACGGTCTAAAACCTGACTGAAAATCCTCACAGATATCATATTTCTGTAGGAAGGAAGATAACTGTGAGGATACAACCTTTTCTAATATCTTTGACAGAAATGGGAGATTCGAGATAGGTCTGTAATTAGTTAATTCGTTGGGGTCAAGTTGTGGTTTTTTAATTAGAGGCTTAATAGCAGCCAGTTTGAAGGTTTTGGGGACATATCCTAATGACAGTGATGAATTAATAATATTTAGCAGAGGATCTATGAGATCTGGAAGCATCTCTTTTAGTAGCCTAGATGGAATAGGGTCTAGCATACAAGTTGTTGGTTTAGATGATTTAACAAGTTTATACAAATTCTTCCTGACCTATAGTAGAGAATGAGTTGAATTGTTCCCCAGGAGATCTATAGCGCACTATCTGATGCAACACTGTAATTGACGGCTGCATAGTGACAATTTTGTCTCTAATTGTATCGATCTTAGAAGTAAAGTAGTTCATAAAGTCATTACTGCTATGCTGATTGGCATAGTCAGTGCCTGTTGGTTCTTTATTTTTTGTTAACTTAGCCACTGTATTGAATAAATACCTAGGGTTATGTTTGTTTTCTTCTAAAAGAGTCGAAAAGTAGTCAGATCTGGCCGATTTTAACGCTTTTCTGTACGATAGGGTACATTCCCGCCAAGCAGTACGAAAAACCTCTAATTTTGTTTTCCTCCAGCTGCGCTCCATTTTCCGGGCTGCTCTCTTTAGGGCGCGAGTGTGCTCGTTATACCACGGGGTCGGACTATTTTCCTTAATCTTCCTTAGGCGCAGAGGAGCGACCGTATCTAGAGTCCTGGAAAAGAGAGAGTCAATAGTTTCTGTTACTTCATCAAGTTTTTCTGAGCTATTGGACATGCTGAAGAATTCAGATAAGTCAGGAAGATTACTTAGAAAGCAATCTTTTGTAGTAGAAGTGATGGTTCTACCATACTTGTAATAAGGAGTTGAATTTACAGTTTTAGTTATCTGAAGTATACACGAGACTAGATAATGATCAGAGATATCATCACTTTGCTGCAGAATCTCAACGGCATTGACATCAATTCCATGTGACAGTATTAAGTCTAGAGTATGATTTCGACAATGAGTGGGACCTGACACGTGTTGTCTAACTCCAATAGAATTTAGAATGTCTGTAAATGCAGCTGCCAGCGCATCATTTTCAATATCAACATGGATGTTAAAGTCACCTACTATTAAGACCTTATCTGTAGCCAACACCAGCTCAGATATAAAATCAGCAAATTCTTGAAGAAAATCTGTATGGTGCCCTGGTGGCCTGTATACAGTAGCAAGTACAAACGTCATAGGGGATTTATCATTAACAACTGTTTCTCTGGATAATGTTATATGAAGCACCATTACTTCAAATGAGTTATACTTGAAATCCGCTCTCTGTGAAACACTAAAAATATTGCTATAAATTGTAGAAACACCTCCCCCTTTACCTTTTAGACGTGGCTCATGTTTATAACAGTAATCATGAGGAGTAGACTCGTTTAAGATAATGTAATCATCTGATTTTAGCCAGGTTTCTGTCAAACATAGCACATCTAGATTATGATCAATGATCACATCATTTACAAAAAGCGCTTTTGTAGAGAGGGACCTGATATTCAAAAGGCCAAGTTTTATCATTTGTTTCTCTGTATTATGTAAGTTTTTTATTTGTTGAACGTTGATTAGATTGTTACTCTTAAATTGGTTTGGACGTCTTTTGTATTGTCTAGCTCGGGGAACGGACACAGTCTCTATAGCATGATATCTAGGTGTAAGGGTCTCTATGTGCTGAGAATTAACTGATTTTGGTGACGTGAGGCGGCTAGCAGACGGTCGGATTAGCCAGTCTGTCTGCTTCCTGACCTGGGCTCCAGTTAGTCAAGTGCAAACTCTAAGACTATATGCCATATTACTAGAGAGAAGAGCAGCACCACCCCTGGAGGGATGAAGACCATCTCTTTTCAACAGGTCAGGTCTGCCCCAAAAACTTGTCCAATTGTCTATGAAACCTATGTTATTCTGCGGGCACCACTTAGACATCCAGCCATTTAGTGACGACAGTCTGCTATGTATCTCGTCACCACGATACGCAGGGAGGGGGCCAGAGCAAATTAGGATATATATTGCGTTAGTTACTTTTAATGGGCATGACATGGTCATATATCGCCCAGGCCTAGCTAACAGTAGCTCATACTAACAAAACACAAGACATTGAGATATGTAATCGCAATCAGTAACTCACTTCATCGAACAGGAGTCTGTATGTCTATTAGCCGCTGGTAGAAGATGTCTGTATCCATATTCATGTTTCTCAGTCGTTATTCTACAACCCAAACTTGCTTAAAATATAAATTAAACAGTCAGACGTCAAATAATCCATGTAAAATCCATTACTACAGGCCGGACCGATGCAGACTGCAGCAGAAGCCGATCAACGGCACACACTGCAGCAGTGTATGTTCAAATTTGACCGGGAAAACGGCGCCCTCACTAGTCATTGGCCAGAATCCTAAGTGAGGGTCAGATTAACCAATCACACTCAAAGCAACACTGAGAGACAGCAAATAGCATTATAACTATAGAAAAAACAAACATGTTTTTAATGAAAGATTACAAATGTGTCTATTTATCTTTATTTGTAGGCTGTTGGATTTAATCAATTTGTCAACTGGAAACTTCAGTTATTATGCTTACAAACCAGGGTTAGGTCTGCATCTTATTTCCCTCTGATTTTAAGGTTAAATTAGGTTTAGGGCCAGGCATACAGTTAGGTTAGTTAGTACTATAACAAGATCAATAAAATATGTTAATTCAAAAACAGGTCTTACTTGGTATGCATATACAGCACATGTTTGGCTTTACTTGTGCAGTTATACTGACATGACCAATAAAAGCCCCCTTTTGCATTTTAACAAATAAAGGATCTTTCCTTTAGAAGCACTATGTTGTGCAGCTATGGCATTTTCTGCATTTGACACTAAATACTTATTTAAAAACACTGCTATAATTCCATGCAAGTTGTAAAATTTGTCTACAGACATTTATTTAATAGCATAGATATTACAAGCTATTGACTGCATGTTGTAGCATTTGTGATATGAGACAATGTAAACTGAAAACATCTCCCAAAGTGACAGTCTGCTTTTTAGTTAAGTAAAGACAATGCATTGGTTGGCCCTATGAGCATTGTTCCATCATGAAAATTGTTGTCCTTAGGGGTGTGACGAGACACGAGACTGGGTTCACGAGAACGAGATTTTTAACCTTTTCTTATGAAATCCTCAATGATTAAATATTTAGGGAAAATAGGCTTTTATTCAACTGAAAAAGACAAAATGCAAACAATTGTAGGTGCATTTTGAACTTTATGAAATTAAACTTCCATTTTAATGAATTATATGCAGTAATAAACAACATTTAAACAAGAGCTTCACGATTCTGGATCAATTGAGAATCCCAGTTGTTTTTAATAAATTGGAGACCATGATTCTCTCATGATTCTGGAGAAGAAATATTAGAAAACTAAACAAAATAATGTAATTTACTAGTGTCTAGTAAGTCTTCTAAAAACATAAAATAAAATAAAATAAAATAAAATAAAATAAAATAAAATAAAATAAAATAAACATTCAATGATGGAGTCAGTGTCTCACTTCATTAAGACTTATTTAACTATTGAAATCTCCTGAATGAATGATTCAATGACATACTAAGTGTTTATACCCAAATTATAAACTTTTATCCCAGTACTTCTATTATTTAAATGTCTGTAACACAGAAATAATGAGTACAATGTGGTTGAAAAGACTGTTTGTGTTGCTCTTCCTGCGTTCACATTTACCCCAACCGTCTGATTCAATAGGCTCGTTTGAGATGACCAGTGCGTGAGATATGTGACTGTTGTCATATTTCTATAAAAATCTAAACATGTTTGTATTAAAGTAAAAATGGATGATAAATACACCTTTCGTATGGAATTAAATAGCAAGCACTTTGAGTGTCTTGTTCATCATATTTATTTTCATATAAAAACAGCAGAGCTGAAAGTATATCATGTTTATCAGCAGCACAGCACGTGAGTGTGATAACGCGATATCCGCCTTCGATCTTGTAGGTGTCTGTTCTACTTCGAGAGGTCAGAACTGTCTGTCTTGACTGCACTTATTTCACTCCTTATTTCACTGCTACTTTTCACCTGTAGAAAAATATACAACAAGATGCAATGATATATCATACATGGAATTTTAGTTTATTTTATTCATATTTAAATGTTAGTCAAGACTTGATCAAGATGCTGTATAACATCATTTTAAGGTCAGTTTGAACAGCAATTCCTTCCAGTGGTAAATGTGTAATTTATGAAGTTGAAGTTGAAGTTAAAGTAAAATATGAAGTTAATACTCACACTGATATTGGTTTAATATACATGCAGGCATTCAGTTTACATCAAATCAGTGTCATGGTTTAGATGTCAAATTTGTGTCATATGGACATCAATGATTTGTGTGTTTGTTTGAATGATATGTATTGTATAATATAAATTCTTTGTCAGCCTGATTAAATTTAAGTAGCATTTTTTTTTTCTTAACTGGGGTCTAGTACAGCATCAATTTGCCACATCTCCTTTTGGATTGATATTATAGACCCCCTGAGTTGTATCATGCATGCTAAAAACTTTTCTATGCCATTTCTTTAAGCTTGTTGGTTATCACATGTAAAATGCATTGACTTGCAAAAAAGAATAATTAGCTTGACCACATGGGCCCCTACACCTGCCTGACAGCCAAACCAAAATTATTACATGTAAACAAGAAAAATATAAAAGAATGTCTTTTCCTTCCAAGATGTTTACTGTCATCGGTCATGAGTCATGACAAATGACTAGTTACAGTGGGTGGAGCAATTTTTTTTTACACCTGCGTCAGTTTCTTTGTATTTCACTTAGCTCCTCGCTTTAACAGAGCTCAAAATGAAAAGCTGCGTAATGTTTCTTTATTTATCGTTATTGATCAATGGTAAGCTTTTATAGCTTCATCCTTTTTTCAGTTAATGAATCTGTCAATTTGTGTTTAATAAATAAACGTAATTTGTATTTCGTTTTGTGTTGGAGCAAAAGTAGGGCTGCGCTTTGTTACAAAATAAATTGATGACTTAATGCGATTGTTACTTATCCCACAGGCTGCGATTTATTCAATACTTACCGGTTTCAAGGTAAAGTGCGTCATTTATATGTAGTTCATGACTGATACAGTGTTTTAAGCGTCTGAGAACGCCGAATTGAGTTCTGATTCTCGTCTACGTTAACTTGAACAAAATTATGTCAAAATACCCGTCTTGGAGAGTATTGTTGTTAACACAGTCGGTAATGTCTTAAGTGAAGGTAAACAGTTGAAAAGCAAATTGGATCTGCGCAATACATTTGTGCAGTAGCCTCTGCTGTAGCCGCCGGTAACACTTTAGAAAACTGCATCATTAATGAATATAGACTGATATCACTGTAAACTTTTGCGGGTTTTGTAAGGTTCTGGATAGTAATACTTCAGATGGCTTTGGTAACACTTTAGTCATTACTGGTGGGTTACCATGATCTTCACTTTAGAATACGAATCCAAATAATTAGAAATTCCTTTAGAAAGATGTAGTAACACTTGAGTCATTACTATTCAAAACCTTACATATACCTCAATAGCTTACAATGATTTCAGTCATTACTAGAGAGTTATCATGTTATTCACTTTAGAATATTGATCCAAATAATTAGTAATTTATTCTGATGGATTTGGTATTGCTTGAGTCATTACTAGTGGGTTAGATCTACATTCTAGAATTAATTATACATTTTGCATCATTCACATTAATTATGAACCTGTATACAGTAGTTCTTTCTCTGGGAGATATGAAAAAAGCAGTAGTCACTACTTACCAAATAGTGAACTACCACTTTCAACTGAGTGCTTTTACTTACTGATTTGTTACTCAAGAGTTTCTTGTTAGTTAATAGTTGTTGCTAAAATGTTAAAAGTGCATTAGTCATTTGTTCATAGTTGTTCATTAATGATGGAACAGTATTCTAAAGTGTAAAGCTTGCTCCTGTCAGTTAATCAAACAATGAAAGGCAAAAAGAAAATCTGTCATTGCTCTTGACCGAATAACTGTTGTAGCTTTAATAAGGACTAATTTAATTTATAGAGTAAAGACTTTGCAGTGTCATTTTATATTTAATTATTCATTTCTTTCATTTATCAAGATAAACAAAAAATAGTATCAAGTTTGCTAAAGATATTGTTTGAACAACAACTAATTACTTGTTTGTTGTGATATTATTCAATACATATTAGGCCTACTTTAGCTGAAGTATTTGTCTACTTATTTAAAGGGACAATTCACCAAAAGTATTTCTTCTGCGGAAGAAAGAAAAAAAAGATGTTTAATGTTGTTTTAAGCCCCAGTGACTTAAATTGTATGGACAAAACTGAATTTGAAACATGCTTTGTATAAAAGACTTGCATGTGTGGCCCCTTTTAAAATTTCACTCCGCTCTTGCATATTACCCTTGAGCTACAACTACTTGAAGTGACATAGCAAAAAAAAAAAGGAAAAAGAAAGAAGAAAAAATGAAGAACCGAGTATAGTTTGAGTATAATATGCGTGCGTGCCTCCTATAAAATACTTTTCCCGTAAAGACAACAAAGGCAGAGTTAATTCCCAAACCTACATACTTCAAAATGTCTTTTCTTATGTTCCACAGAAGAAAGTATGTCATACAATGACCAGTAAAGCAGGTTCTTCCAGTCCTTTCAGTTCAGTTTCTTTCTGGATATAAGGTTGCTATGTGTTTGTGAGGTTGTGGCACTGTATGTTGGTAGTGTTGGGCAATATTTACTGTGACTGCAAGCCATTCAATATCACTCTGAACTTGGCAATAATGTGAGCAAATGTATTATAAAGCTTTTAAAAATTGTATTTACAGACAATAATTTATTATTCTTTACTTTCATGTCAGTGTTAATCATACATCTGGAATCCATGTCTGTTTTTGTTCATTAGGTGTGTTTGGTGATGAGACAGAAGTTGTTTCAGTGATGGAGGGGGATTCTGTCACTTTACACAGAGATGTTGAAAATCAGAAAGAAGACGTGATAGTATGGAGTTTTGGACCTAAAAATACTCTAATTGGCAAAATCATTGGAATGGCCGTTAGCACCTGGAAATTTGAGAGAGTGCAGCCAGACAGTCAGACTGGATCCATCACCTTCACAAACATCAGTACCACAGACTCTGGACTTTATCATCTAAAGATCAGAAAGAAAAACAAAGTTTCATACAAGACATTCAATGTTACAGTCTATGGTGAATATTTCAAATTCAGCAGTCTTCATAAGCCTAAAAATTCCTTTCATTATCCAAACAAATTAGAAAAAGAAAAAAATCGAATTAGTCGAATTAGTTTATTGAAAAGAATAGATTCAGAAACATTAGTTTTGATTTTTTTTCTTTTAAAATAGTTGTGTTGTAGCTTATTGATTAGCTTAACCGTTATAATGTAACTGTGTCATGTCCTCAGCATTTTTATCTGAATAATCAAACTATTTATTTTTACGCTATTAGAAAGTGAGACACTACAAGATTAAACTAGTCATTTCTGTTTTCTTCCTGCATTCTAAAATAAAAATGACAGAAGCAATCTTTTTCTCCTCTGTTTTTCAGATAGTCTCTCTGTTCCTGTCATTATCAGAGACTCTTCACAATGTGCTTCATCATCTGAATGTTCATCAGTGTCCAAATGTTCACTGCTGTGTTCAGTGGTGAATGTGAGTGATGTGACTCTCTCCTGGTACAAAGGAAACAGTTTAATCTCCAGCATCAGTGTGTCTGATCTCAGTATCAGTCTCTCTTTACCTCTGGAGGTTGAATATCAGGATAAAAACGCCTACAGCTGTGTGATCAACAATCCCATCAGCAACCAGACACAACATCTGAACATCAGTCAGCTCTGTCAGCCATGTGCAGGTATGACAGTAATATTTGTGTTTTGATGAATTAATACTGTATCTGCCAGTCATGTATTTAATAAATGTGGTTTTAATTATGCCATAATTTTATGATTACTTGATAATTGATGAGAACTAATGTATTGATTAATTACCATTGCAAATGTTTGTGTTATGGCGACAAGGGATATTCTGACACAGTATGAAGTACTTAATGCAATCTGAAACTGATAACCTTTCCACAGGGCTAGTTTGCTTATTTATGTATTTATTTGCTTTATTTATAAGCTCATGGTCACTACTGAATTTAAGGTACAATTGCTGTTGCCCAGTTTTTGCTGAAAAAAAAATATTTATTTGATAAATGAATATTATGTTTCAAAGTTATTAACAATGAACTATATTACATAGATAAATGCAGGTTACGAAGATCTTAAGTAAACAAAAAAATATATTTTTATTACTTAACAAAATTTTAACAGAACTTTTCTAAGAACAGAACTGTAATGTATAAAGAACAAATTAACAACCAACAATCATGTTCTAAATTTCTTTTTACTTGCAGCAGCCTGTTTGCCCTTTTCATACTGTCAATTTTTCTTTTAGCTGTGAGGAGCAGGAATCAATGAATTTCTGGAGACCTTTTGCATATGCTTGCAAAGTTGTCCCTGCAATATATGAGGGAACAGAAAAGTCCTCCCCCTCTGATGGAGCTTTGACCTGTGATCACAATTACAGAAAAAATACATTGCAAAAAAAAAACAAAAAAAACAAACAAAAAAAAAAAAAAAATGTATATTTAACCAAATATAAAAATAAGGACTTCTGTGAGGACTCTGTGTCACGGCAATGTTTCAAGGCAAATCTGTAAGAGTTGCCAACACTGTAATACGGTAGAGCAATAAATAATAAAATAACAAAATACCAAAAGACTACAAAACTGGAAAATAACAAACAAGAACTTAGTAGTAAAACAAAATAGAGAACATGTGACAGTAGGTGTCAGTCAACTCAACTCTGATGGGTTCCAACTCAGCTTAACCCCTGGGTATACCCTATACCTTACGAAAATTAAACATGTTTATACCGGACGAAAAGAAAAAAAAAAAAAAAAAAAAAAAAAAAAGGTTACTACATAGTTAAACCATGGGTACTAAAACAACAAAAAACTGCAAAAACTGTTTTAGCACCCATGGTTTAACTATGTTGTAACCATGCTTTTTTTGTTGTTGTTGTGAAATAACACAAAAGGGTCCTGACCAAGCGTCAATATGTGTTGGTTGTTAATTTGTTCTTTCTGCATTACAGTTCTGTTCTTGGAAAAGTTCTGTTAAAATTTTGTTAAGTAATTAAACTATTTTTTTTGTTTACTTAAGATCTTCGGAACCTGCATTTATCTATAGTTCATTGTTAATAACTTTAAAAACATATCTATTGTAGCAAACTGTAAATTTGTTTAATGTCACACACAGTAACTACAGGTAACAAGAGGGTAACAAGGGATCATTTTAAATTACAGTCCACAGATGTTACACTTACACAGCAACTACATATTACAAGAGTGCGTGTTTGCATAGTGGTTAAGAAAAAATGTATCAGGTTGCATTTTATTCTACTTGCTTCAAACCACATACAGAAGCCCAAAGTTCACCAACAAAACAACAGTTTATGTAATACATTGCACCTCGATGATACAATGCTGCTGACGTGACTCGCTGCTGAAATGACCATATGCAATACTATTTCATCAGGTGAAATTTCATATGGCCAAATCTTAGCAGAAACTCATTACATAATTTCCCCATACTTTCAGCTGTGTTGTTCAGTTCAGGAATCTCCATGATTCCACAAAAAAAAACACTTGTAAATACTATAGCATATATTCTTAAGCAAACTGTGGTAAAATTGTGTAAAGACTATGGTGATTTTTAACTTTACTATAATTACTAAATTATACTATAGTATACTACAGTTTATTATTTGTATCAATGTGATGTAAGATATAGGATGTAATAATACAATAAGTACCCCGTATGCAGTGTAAAAATATAACCTAGTAGGTCATGCATATGACATAGTCTTAGAATATTAACACCTTACTTATGAAACACTAAAAGTATAAATACTTTTAATTTTCCAATTACCCCCATTACCCCCCAAGCATTGCACATTGTTTCCATTTACCTACACGTACATTCAGCTGTAAGTTAATGCGTACATGGAAAATTGAGATCTGTGTTTTGTGCATACCACGTAATTTCAGAACAGGTGCCCTTTAGTTATAAAATACTTACAGTATAAATACTTTATAATTCTGCAGGTTATTACCCTCTTATTCCCCAAATGTTGCATATTGTTTCCTTACACCTATGAGTAGGTACTGTGGAGGTACTCCATAGGTACTAATAGGTACGCAGTAAATTCTGTTTAATTACGTGGTACGTTGCGGGCTGTAATCTAAAGCATTAGTCATTTTATTATTTGTAGTTTGTTTACTAGATAACTAATGCATATAACAGTTACTTTTTATTGAAAGTAATGCATTGTGTTACTTTTGTGTTAATTGTTGTCACCTGGGAAAGGATTTATTTATTTATTTATATGTTTGTTTGTTTATTCATTCATTCACTCATTTATTCATACATAATAAAAAAAACATAAGTTATTTTCGGCAACTGCAAAGGCCCTTTCAGAGCAAAAGCTAAATTAATAAGCCTCAGGCTGATAGAACATTGTCTGTATCTGCATCTCACTCCCAGTTTTTCTCAACACGTCAGTTAATACATGGGAAATCACTTATTTGAAAAAGTAACTCATATACTTTGTTATAAATTTAAAAGTAATGCGTTGCTTGAAAAAAAAAAAAAAAACAGAGGGGGAAAAAAGTAATCTGATTAAATAACTTGTGTTACCACCAACACTGCCAGTCAGTTGGTAATGACAGGTTTACATTTCACAAACCCCATATGTACAAAACTTGCTACAGTATATTTTGAGATAAATGGAACTAAAAGTAACAACTTGCAGCTCTGAGAGTCAAATTAAGGATGTCCGAATTAGACCCCACTTTGTAACTGACATTTTCTTTGTCTTTTTAGGTTCTTGTCTTCAACCCACACATTTTCGATTGTTTTGGATTGTAGTGATACTTTTTGCCGTATGTCTAATAATTGGATCTGTGATGTGCTTCAGGAAACAGAGAGAAGGAAATAAAAAAGGCAGGTCTCATACAGCAAACCATTTTTTAACTTTATAACACCTGATACATAAAAAACCAACATCATGTATCATTTTGTTTTTTAGGCAATTTTTCAAAATTGGGGTATGCTGAAACAGTTCTGACCATCAAAGAGGAAGGACATATCTTGCAGGAACAAGGAAGGAAGATGTAAACATATTGTAGTTTTTTCTTACTTTGTTCGTTGCTATATATATATATATATAAATATATATATATATATATATATATATGTTTTTTTTTTTTTGATAACTGTGATGAAATTTTTTGATATAGAGTTATTTTTATTGTCATTCCGCTATGTGGAGACATACAAAAGAATGAAACGTTGTGCTTCACAGTGCTACATATATTCAAATATATAAGTATAAACATAGACATATAAACATGCTGTAGAGGACATAAAAACATACATGTAAATATATAACCTATATAAATCTATATATAATCCTATAACATAAACCTATATAAAGTAGTACATGAATACTACACATAAGACACTTCAGGCTAAACACTGCAAACAGAGACAGACTCTGAGTGGATGAGTAAGCCGTACAAACCATCCATCTCATGCAATACTCTTGTCTCTTTCTATACTCACAGGTTACTTTAATTTTTCTAGACCCTGGACACTTGATTTATTTATTTACTTATTATTTATTTATTCATCTTATGCTGTCTCTGTTTGCACTGTTTTACCCGGAATGTCTTGGATAAGCTAGGAGGGTTGGGTAAGCAATTTCCCATCTCCCAAGAGCTGAGGGACTTTGTGAGGCAGGTGTTAAAAGCCTTCTTCAGGTCAATAGTCCAGGACCAGGGGTACGTTTCCCAAAAGCATCGTTAGCCAACTGTGGTCGCAAGTTCCGTCGTTACCAGCGTAGTTCAACGATTCTGTGTTTCCCGAAACCATAGTTCAAATGAATATTCGCAAACAGCGTCACATACGTGGTTGGAACTACAGCTCTCGACCTGTGGTTAGAAGCATAGTTCGTTGTAAGACATATGGGCTCAATAAATTATGCTCTTGGGCACAATAAGCAAGCTAACATGCAGTACAATCCATATCTTTCACTCAATCTAAATATAAATGCATTTTAATCTATGCATTTTTAAGCTTCCTCTGCAAGCAAGGTTTTTGAATAGTGCACATGCACTAACTAGTTCGTTTCCAGAACAATGCATTGTACTATGGAGGTTAATCAGTCAGTTACGTCATTGTATGGGAAACGCAACCCAGGTCATCTACTATGGCAAGGAAGTCGAATGCAAAGTCTTTCATGTTGGTGTAATGAAGGACATTTGCTGGACGACATGGACAATGTGATGTTTCATTGACCCCTGTTTGGTTGGGGGTGAGGACTTGGAGAGGAATTAGCCCATTGCTACTCTGCTGAGTCCTCGTTTTGGCCAGTTTGTACTGTCAGGCTTTGTGTAGAGATGAGGTGAGGACAAACAACTGATCTATTTATAATGTTCTCTATTACAGATCAGTGACTCAAACACAGAGTTAAATGGGCTTTATTTATATACAAAAATAATATGAACAGTCGTGGCCTAATGGTTAGCGAATCTGACTTGTAACCTGAAGGTTGCAGCTTCGAGTTTCAGGTCCGGCAGTGATTGTAGGTGAGGGGAGTGAATGTACAATGTTCTCTCCACCCTGAATACCACGGCTGATACCAATCCCTTGAGCAAGGAACCAAACCCCCAACTGCTCCCCGGGCACCGCAGCAATATGGCTGCCCACTGCTCTGGGTGTGTGTGCACTTGGATGTGTTAAATGCAGAGTACAAATTCCAAGTGTGGGTCAATGGCCACACATCACGTCCTTTCCTTTCCTTAAAACAAAACCAAAACTACCCCAAAGGGGAACACAAAAAAAAAAAAATCCCAAAGGGAAAACACACTAACATAACAGGGTCTCTTCTTAAAGCTTTTCTACGGAGCCCGTTAGGGGACAAAAAACTTTCACGTGCACACTCAAAACTATTTTGCGAGCTCACGCATTACAGTTTCCTATTGTGTCACCTCTGCAGTCTTACAAATAAGAAAACAAGAGCATGGATGCACATGAATTCGCCTAATTGAGATGTATTTTAAACAGCCTTCAATACGCAAACATTGTTTCTATTTGTGCATTCTGACACAGATAAATCATCACTGAGTGGCATAAGAACAGCTTTTTCCCTCAGGCTATATTCCATCTGAACAAGATATAACATCTCAGGACTGTAGGCCTACATCTGCATATAACTTCTCAAAACTTTTTATCTGTAAAACACCACACTCATATTTTTTTCTATTTTCTCTATATTTTGTACATGACATGTCAAAACATTTGCACATTCATAATTCTATTTTATATTTCTTGTTGCTATATATCTTTTTTTTTATTGCCTATTATCTTTATTTTTTGTGTGTTATATTTCATTATATTACCTTAAATTACATGTATGTCTGCATTATGTCTGTACTTTTTCCTGCACTATGTCTGCATTCTCTCCTTGTGCATGTAAACACACTTGTCAATAAAGTTCTTGGTCCCACTTTTGTATGGCCTTAACTACTATATACTAACATTAAAAAATAAGTGCAGTGTACTTATTGTCTTCATATTGTATTGCAAAACACATTTGCTGCTATTGAGGTGGGATACGGGTAAGGTTAGAGACAGGTTTGGTGGTATGGGTTTAAGGGTGGATTAACGTGTAAAAGATGGGTGTAATTATAAATGTAATTACAGAAATTTATTACAGATGTAATTACATGAAGGCGTTTTCAAATCTAAGTACAATGTAAAATCATGTATGGACAATAAGTACATTGTACCAAATGTGACCCTGGACCACAAAACCAGTCGTAAGTGTCAATTTTTCAAAACTGAGATGTATTAAAGCTGAATAAATAAGCTTTCCATTGGTGTATGTGTCACGCTCAGTCACAACAGACAAAAGGGGTAAAGTATAACAAGTGAGTTTATTTAATGTACTCAACGTAAACAGGTTCTCTGCAGGTAAATATCCAGGTAAGTATTAAAGCAAGTAAACATCAACAGGATCACAAATCAAACAGGATTCCACAGGTAAGTGTTCAGGTGAGTATTAGTGCTGGTAGATGTCGACAGGATCACAAATCACACAGGTTCTCTGTAGGTAAATGTCCAGGTAAGTATTAGTGCAGATAATAGAAGTATACTCAATCTGTAAGGCATTCATTCGAGAAGCAAGGCAGACAAAGTTCGTTCTTCAAAAGGGCACGCGAGTAGACATGCAGGCAGATGATCCAGGAATGACAGAACGTATCAACCTTGAGCTCAGCCATCGAATGAATGGCTGAGCGATCCTTTTAAAGGGAGCTGCTGATTGTGACCAGGTGCTAGTAGTCCGGTGATTGTGAGCGAGTGATTGGTGCTGAATCAGGTGCGGGTGATTGCGTGCGTTCGGTGGAGACTGGTCCAGGGTCAGGTGAGTGTGACGGTGTGACAGGATAGGACAATATTTGACCGAGATACAACTATTTCAATATATGGAATCTGAGGGTGCAATCTAAATATTGAGAAAATCACCTTTAAGGTTATCCAAATAAAGTTCTTAGCAATGCATATTACTACAGGTAATCAAAAATTCTTGATATAAAAGTCTTGATATATTTACAGTATACTATAAAAAATCCAACTTGCGAAAGTTTGAATAACTTAAATCTATTAGTTAACTGGACAATAAATCTAAAAAAGTTGACTTAATATCTTAATATATGTGATCATTAAGCATTTTTTGCGATATGCAAATATATCTACTGTTAGAGTTTTCAATGCCAGTAAAATGTACAATTGTATGTTTTGACCTGGTTTTGAAAATCATAACTAAGCAATGTAGTGTCAATGGTCAAGCTTACTATTTTAAAGCAAGTTTGTATGAACGTTCTCATTACCCTGGTGAAAAAAACAGCATATGCTGGTAGGTATGTTTTGATGCTGGGATGCTGGTTAGGTATGTTTTGGTGCTGGATTAAGCTGGTCCTTAGCTGGTTTATGCTGGTCCTTTGCTGGTGCTGGTCCTTGACCAGCAACATGACCTGCCCCTGATGCAACAACAGGCCATTCAGTTAGATATTTGAAACTTGATATGACTGTCAAGAGCTGCTGCTGTTACACAGAATGGCCTGATGGTAGTGACAAAGCACAGAAAACGAACTTCATTCCAGCATTTAACACAAGATTCGTAAGCAGCACTGAGGAATGGGTCAAAACGCAATACTGGTCTAGATCTTTGGTAACATAATCAATAAATTTGTATCACAAAAACACCAGTATTATTATGCAAGTTAAACCTTTATTATTTAAGAATTTACATGACGGCTTTTGGAATAAATCAATAAATAAATACTGGTGCGCTGTTTGTGATACTGATTAATTGTCCATGTTACCAACAGACCTAGAGCAGTGTAGTGTTTTGACCCATATACTGATTGTGTATTTCTCAAGTGAACATGGGCTGATAAAACCAAAAACTGAATCTAGAATAGCACATTGCTACAAGAAAAAATGTCTGGGGAGTATATTTTATTAACTCTTCTGCAGATATAAAGCTTTGACAATATCTTGCCACATAGCCTTAGGAGAAATAAAGGATAGTAAATCTTTACATTGTGAAGAAATTGATTATGATTTCATTTCATTTTTGATTTTAGGATGATTGAATTTAGCATTGATTATTAAAATTCAATACACAGCTCTTTTTGATGATTGATGATTAATGACAGCCTCTCTCACAGTCATCATTCACTTACATTCTGTAAATAATAAATTGTGCAATTAAATGTGAATTAGCATTATTAAAAGAATATGCAACCTTTTATCAACTCATTTTACAGTCTTACCACTATAGAATACAAAGATGTGAAGCATGTGTTAGGTGTAAAACTATTATATTTGGTTGTTTCATATAATTATTGTGTTTTTCAGAAAAAAAGATACAAAACTGAGATCAGCTGATAATGATGTATTCGTTGTTTCCAGAGGTGGAAAGTAATGAATTACATTTACTCGCGTTACTGTAATTGAGTAGGTTTTTTGTGTACTTCTACTTTTTAAAGTAACTTTTAAATTTTGTAATTTTACTTTTACTTAAGTATGTTTTGATTTAAGTATTGTACTTAACTACATTTTAAATCCTATCCGTTACTGAGTAAAAATAAAAAAAAAAATAGTAAAATTAAATAAACCAAAAAAAAAAAAATGTGCGTGGAGGGAAGGAGGGGAGCGCGCGCCAGAAACTGATTGCTTGATGAGCGGGAGAACAAACGCAGTGCGCTAACTCAAGAAAGATGGAGACGGACAAGACAGACAAGACACACATGATGTAGACCCAGATCAAAGTGAAATGCTGTTGAATTTGAATTCTTCAGAAACAAACCAATGGCCATATTTACAAGACCTCTTTGAATTTAAGTGCAAGAAAGGCAACAGCTTTATTATGCGGTGTAAACTTTGTTTGCCCAAGACGACTGAATTGGCAGCTTACAAAAAGCTCAACATCAAACCTGAGCAAGCATGTTGAGGTTAGTTAAACATACTTCTTTTTTTTTTTTTTTTTTTTTTTTTTTTTTTTTTTTTTTTTTTTTTTTTTTTTTACGTAATTATTGTTCTGTTGCGTTGCATGAGTGCGTGACATTGCTAATGTTGGTTAGCACTAGGGTTGGAAATTAACAGGAATTTAGGACAAAATTGTCAATGCACAATTAACGTTAAGATATTACCAATGTCACGATTTACTTAAGTCTATGAAAAGAGTTAGAATAGATCTGCAGATGTCGTGTTAGAATTGGGCATTACTGCATAACCAATCATACACTTTTGTTGAGAATGCAGTGTCCAATCAAAGCGTTTTGATTCGTCACTGAGTTCAATGCGTGAGCTGTCTCTGCATTTGCAATTTCTCTCATTATCGTAAGTTAAATGACAAATTGTAAAAGATTTTTTTTTAATTTAACAAACAGACGTTTGTTATTTGACAGGTCTGTTATCTGACAATGGCACCGTTTTTTCATAAATGCTTGAATGTCCCTGACCCATTTTGACTTACTTTTGCACTACTGTTTTAGTGTTTAACAAAAGGATGCTCTGCTGAATCCACAGTTTATGCCATATTCAGTGGTTGTGATGTTTAATGTTTTATGGGATCATTTGCACTAAAATGACTTCCCTAAATGTTTTATATGGTTATTTTATTTATTTTTATTGTATTTTATTTATTTGTTTTTATTGCACTTTAATTTGTAAAGTTGTTTCCTCAATTAAATACAACCAGGTTGAGATTTATATCCCCGTCTTTTTTTAACTGCACTAGAATCACCCACCCACCACTGTTGTTCAAAAAAAAAAAAAAAAAAAAAAAAAATTACTCAGTAAATTTTACTCAGAGTAAAATTTTAGAAGAGTTACTTTTTACTTTTACTTGAGTAGATTTTTTGGCCAGTACATTTACTTGTACTTAAGTAAAATTTAATTGAAGTAACAGTACTTTTACTTGAGTAGCATATTTTATTACTCTTTCCACCTCTGGTTGTTTCATTAGGACATATCTCCAGCAGACAGAGAGACCAGAGGGATGGAAATGGGAATTCTTGTTACAACCGAGGATGATGTCGCCGCTAGCACACTGCCTTACTTTACAAACTTTGCTGATGTTTTGGAGGAGGCAATTGTTCTGAAAGACATTTCAGATCTACAATCTGCTGTTGCTTACCTATTTGGCCTTATCTTCGCCTTGGATTTTCAATACCCAAAAGAACTCAAATATACTTTTGAGGTAATTGAGAAGGTGTTTATGCACATGGGCACTCACTCCTCTGCAAGGTACAGTCCCTGAAAATGAAACTCTGGAACTGCCTCCTCTCACATGACTTTCCTCCATTCATTCTCAATTACCTCTTAAAAAGCCACCGCACACTTAGGGGTGTCTGTTCAAAGTTAAGTGAGATTTGCTTGAAACAAGCAAAATAATCTGCCAATGGGAGCTGCCTTCCAAGGCAGGAAGGCATCAAGGCACGTCCGAATTTAAATTCTGCTTCACTTCCTGTCTCCGGAGGTACCTTTATGTATTATTAAAACATTTATACATAACTGTATAAGATCGTTTTTCTCCAAAATCTACAACTTAACCGTTAGGTAACCTAGCAACGGCATCACGTTCTGCTGCCTCTGAAGTCAGTCCGAAACTGTTCCCGAAGTTGCCTTCGCAGGCTTTGAAGTCACGGCCTGATAAGGCAGCGAGGCAGCAAGTCAACTGACTAGGCTTTCGGATGCAACCGGGGTAAACAAAATAATCTTGTTTTGTGTGTTTCTGTTTTGTGTTTCAGTGTTTCTGAAATAAGATTATTTTGCTAACCCCACTGGTAGATTATTTTGCTTGTTCTAAGCAAAAATTCAAAAACTTAAATTTCTTTTCTTTTTTTCTTTTTTTTGAGTTTCTTCATTGAAAGTTTATTGTATTAGTGTATTAAAAGCAGTATATTGTGTCAGTATTATGAGAGAGAGATGGACTGGGTGAGTGTGATTACCTGTATCTGATACAGCATTCATTCTTCCCCTCAATCTCATATCAGTAAAACATTAGTATGAATGTCTGATGAGAAAAGTGTTATCTTTGTCATAACGTTAATATCCTTTTATCTGTTAGGGGTGATTTCTGATGACAGCGCTACTCAGTGCATTTGTTACCTGTGTCAAGCTGTTGTTGAAACTAAAAACAACTTCCATTTAAAAGAACATTTATTTTTCAATGTAAAAGTATTTACTGCTGTCTCTTGTTGCCATTTAATGGCAGGACAATGTAACTAAAATCACCATCACAAACACATGCTCGTTTCTCAATACTAAACACTATGAAATACTATTCTTTATATAAAATACAGTATTAAATACCACTATTATTTATCTAAAATATAATTTATTGAATATTTAACGAACAACAGTAGCCATCACAAAAATTTCTGGCAAATTCAGTCAAAAGTACACAGGCAGCATTGAATTTACATAACCATGAGTATTATTCTTAAATTATAGTGGATTTGGGCATCTGCCATGACACTCGCTTTGAGAAATACAGCAAGTGGAGTGATGCATGATACAAATAGTGAACTCCACTTTTATATATATATATATATATATATATATTGTTCAGGTGGAATATCGCCTGAGGAAAAAACACTTCTCGTGAGCACGCAATAGTTTCTTGCATGCAGACTAAAGTCTTCATATTTTTTTGTTTTTGCAAATGCCCCTTTAGGGGCTCTGTACTTTTCTGCCTTAATAAACAAACTAACAAATAAATAAAGCAAGCAAGCAAGCAGAATATGTTTAAAGGAAAACTGTAGCGAGGCAAGTCTAAATGTATGGGTTAGATCATGACACAAGAGTTGAGGCATGGTTTGAATTTCTGGATTGAATATACAGTATGTGTATATGATTGTGTGTACAAGCTATATGTTTACATTGGATTTGTGGATTTGTCCATGCAAATAGCTAATAAAGATTGTAAAGATACAACAAACTTTACCGTTTATTCCTATGTATATTTTGAAGGTTTTTACAGAGGTTTTTTATGTGGAGCAATAAAAGGAGATTCAAAAAGATCCTGTCTGTAAAATAAATAAATAAATAAATAAATAAAAATTAGAATCTAATTCTAGCATGTTCACAAAGTCTCTTTGGAAATTTTGAAATGGAATAAAACCAGTAACTAATGGTAAGGCTGAATTACTTACTGGTCAGTGGGTGTTGGTCTTTGTACTGACTAAACATGAGTCTAAGACTAATTTGTTCGCATTATAGACATCTATTATAAAATAAATACCACTGATTGCTTGTGTTGTTTTTTGAAGCACTAGTGTGTCCCAGACAGACCATGACAGTGACATACAAGCAGTACAAGTGTATGCAAATATTGACAAGCCTATATTCCCTTTAGAGGTCCTGATAATTCACTGTTTGTCTGGCTGACATTCTTTTGAGGCCCAACATTTTAAATCAGTCTCTGTGGGTTGACTCAATATTGACACAATATTTTAATATCATTGTCACAAAAATTGGCTAAGTATAGCTCCAGGTTCAGTTGTCTATCTGTAAGACAGGTGTGCTGAAGTCAGTTGGAAATAAACTCCAAGAGAGTGGGTCTCCAAGAGCAGGGTTGAAGACCTCTGTTCTAGTGCATAGTTGAGTAGTGAATTAGCTAGTGGTAGGGGTGACACATTACAAGTAACACGAGTAACATAATCAATTACTTTTTAAGTAACTAGTAAACTTTCTTCTCCTGCCTCCTATTCTTCATGGAAACTATAATGGCAGCAGTGCTGAAAGGTTTGTTTGAGCTGTGGCCTCTAATGTACAGATGTGAATTTACATTTCCTTAAGCCTGAGGCTTTTTCCTTTCACTTTTGTGTAAAAGTGCTTTTGCATTTGCCAAAAATAGAACTAAAAGCCCAGCCCAGATTTAAAAAGTATTACAAAAGTAACATAACACATTAATACTTTCCATAAAAAATAACACAATCAGCTTCTGTTTAGGGAGTGACAGAATATTGTAATGGATTACTTTTAAAAGTAACTTTCCCCAAGACTGTAAGTAACTAAATATGTGTTATAGTTTGGTTTGGGTATGAAAATTGTAATAACCATCAAGGCAGTATCATAACATAGCCTAAATACATTGTATTAAAGCATGCATTTATACAGTGCTTAAAAAACACACAGTACAATCCACATATATACAGATGTCATTTTGTACTTTTATTTATTCTTTTTTTTTATTCATAGTTGTAATTCAACAGTATTTAAATTTTATATAACATATGGCTATTAAAGCCCTCAGCTGTCACTCTTTATTAAAGAGCTACACATAAGTGATTGAGACACAAATAAAGAGATTTTCTTCCTTCAGTAAGTTTAAACATGTTCTGTAGTGCATAAACATTTCCACATAGCTAACATGAGTGCTCCTTGTATGCCTGAAATGTTCAGACCCATTCTGCTAAAAATAGGAAATATAAAATTGTATAGAAAAGTTATAAAATGAAAAACAATGAAAACACCAGTGAAACTGGTGAATGGACACAACATCTCTGTCACACACACATTCAAAAAAAAAAAAAAAAAAAAAAAAAAAAAAGAAAAATACTGAACAATGTCTGTGATTCCTTAATATTGCAGCCAGAAATCAGATACAACATCCTACAGGCCAAGCTCAATTTGACCTAACATAAATCAAAATATGAATAAAACAGCTATTTGACAGCAATAAAGACATTTTACAAAAGAAAATGTTGTATAATGCTTCCAGTTGTTATTGTGTTTCAATTATTGTTTTATGAGGTGACAATCTTTGCTAGTGTTATGGAAGAATGACTTAAGACACAAAGTATGAAGAGTTTTGATAGTTTTGCATTTTGAAGGTGAAATTAGCTTTTGTGCTGAGCTGAAATTGATGATTATGTAGTGGACAGCACATTCCAGGACCCAGTTTATGGCAAGGGGGCTCCTCCCTGACCACAATACTGGACAGAGGTTTGCAACATTTTGACTGGATCTTGGTGAAACTGTCCAACGCCATCAGTTAAAGATACAAGGACAACAGCCAGACATCTCTTAGAGGGCAAGAAGACCACCTTTGGTACAAAGCCCGGGAAGGACAGAACTTCTTACTGGTCAAAATGCAGTTTCTGCCCTTCACCCACCTTGAGACTGATTCCTAAGGTTTTGGCCTGTGACCGACCAAAAAAATTCCTTAGGACCTCCAGATGCAGCAACATCGGGTGAAACAGAGAGAGATCGCAAGGATTCATGTAAATCCATGCAAAACTAGGTTTTTAAACCCTAAAACTTATGCACACCACAACACACACATCTTATACTTATTCAGAGAAATAAGTATTCTTGGTGTATGTGTAGTATAGCTATGTGTAGTGCAACATCTTAAACAAACTCAGCTGTTAATGAACAAGTGAATGCATGCATGACGGTTTAATCTTTTGTCATCACGTTTGGACTTAATGTGTTCGTAACATTGCCAAATGCATTCCAATTATGGTTTGGTAAGTGAGAAATGCACCGGTAAATATTTAGTGGCACTTTTCTAACTTTGTGTTTAGACTATGCAAATAAATTCCACAGGAGGAAAGAAGGGTGGGCCACCTACTCCAGAGCCACATCTGCACGTTCCAGATCTTAGGACCCTTGGTACTCCAGGAGATCAGCATCCTACAGTGCTTAATGTTCAAGGCTGTCAAAACGGATTCCTGCTCCTTTCCCCACTGTACTGCCACCAGCACAACCAGTGGAAGAAGTCGCTGCCACCGGACTGCTCACTCAACCACAGCCAACATAATTATCACTTCCAAACCTCTTTCAGAGACCTTGGCATTGTTGTATACTAACAGTATATGATTTTTCTAATTTGCATTAGGTATTATATAGCTGATTGCAGTTGATAACAAATCTTACACATATTTGTTTGATGCATAATAAGGTTCTTCACCTTATTTGTTTCAGAGTAGCAACAGTTTATCTTTCCAGATAAATTAGCTCTGACATAGCAACACCCAAAAAAATCACTTGCATTTTGTGCATCTTATGCACTTCATTCCTTCTTCATTCATGGTATTCATTTAGTAGTTGTTGATTACTCTTGTCTTGTGTTGATAATACAGTAATCGGTTCTACAAGTTAGAGATACCACCAATCTAATGTGATGTACTCATAACCACACATTAACTGACACGTGATCCAAGAATCATAACGTCAGCTGTGACATGAGTACCCATCACTACCGTATTTCAATTGTAAAATTGTAAAATATTTCTCACAATACTGTAACACAAGCACCAGAACTCATCATTGATGTCTACCTCCACCACAACAGGTCTTCTATAGAAAGAGCTTTTACATTTTCAGTGCATGCTGGTATTCCCACGACTGCACAGAATGTTTAAATGGGCTGTGTAGATTAATGAGGGTGTGAACAACAACAAAGTAATATCTACAGATGCCATACAGACATTCCTAGGAACCTGTCCAGCTGATCCCCAATCATAGGAAATGGGAAGTGAGCAATGAAAAAAAAACAAACAAAAAAAAAAATCATAAAGACCCTCTGGCATAGTTCTGTAAAAGTGAGAAGTAAAAAAGCCTAAGAAAATAAAATGCCAATACACAGAATGGAAATGATCATTACAAGCATCTCTGGTCTTGGTTTTGTTCCTTCGTCGGGTAGTTGTCTTTCTGGATGCTCTGGAAGATGAAATAATTATAAAAGTTGGAGAAAAAACACAAAAAAGCATGAGTGTATCCTTTCATATGCATAAGAATACAGTGGTTTTACACATGTGGTTTTACACACCTTTAATCAGAAGTTCAACAATCCAGTCTTCTGACTCTTCTGATATGATGTAGCACAGGTATTTTCCTGCATCAGTGTGTTGAAGGTTGTTGAGTTTGAGGGAAAAGTTTCCAGTCTTATACTCCTCAGGGAAGGTTTCAGCTCTGTTATTATACTGTGGATTCTGTTCTTCCACAGAGCCTTTACCCTCCATAATGTCATACACATTCAGTTTGTACTTGTTTCTCCAGCGCACATCAATGCCTTGATTTGTAAGTGGAGGTTCTTTAGAAGAACAAGGTAAAACAGCAGAGCCTCCAATAAAACCTACAACAGTCTCCTGCAAAGACACTGAAAACAGAGAGAAGATATGATAAAACAAACAAACTTAGTTTAGCAGGCAAGAAAGGCAAGTCATTGCTTTACAAATAATTGTTCATTTTAGAACTCACCTTCATCTGCCATTAGAAACACAGACAGCAGAGTAAAAAACCACCACCTGTGTAAACAGAAACGAATGATTAAATTCTCTCAAAATTTCTGAAAATTTCAGCCTCTGAGATTAACGATTTAAAGAAATACAGTTGTTAGGATGGCATGAGATTAAAAGTGATTGTCATCATATCACATAATCCTCTATTATTAAACAAAAGTCCCTATATTCCGCTACTGAAGCTCTAGTGTCACAGAAAAAAACATAAATAACCACATTAATTACTGCAGTAAATTCATCCACTAATTGAAATGCCATATTTTGTTTTTTTGTTTGTTTGTTTTTTGGTTAGTGTTATAATTATACAACCTGCTTGATGCTGGAATGAGAAATGTCACAACAAAGTATCTAAAATTGTCACTACCGAAACGGTCACGACTGAAACATTTGGTGAATTTTCGTTAGTGGCATCCTTGTTTTTTGGGGTGTTATTCTGTAAAACTGTCACTAATGAAAGTCACAACCAAAACATGTCAACAGTGTTTCAGTAGTGACAAAATGGAAAACATTATCCTTTATTTGGGGGAAAATAAACTAAATTTTAGTACGGTCATGTAATTTATTTTTTTTTTTTTTGTATTTTAGCATGTTTTAGTAGTGTTTTAGAATGTGGGTTGAAATCTGGTCGCTACCAAAACATTACTGTCACTGCTAAAATGTGCATGACTGAAAAATGAAATGTTCTTTTCAAAAATACAGTATACTGAATTATCAACTATGATGTTATGATAGTGTTTGGTTCAGTGTATATTCAAATAATGAATCCTTAAGTTTGAAATCACTATGATCAACTTTTTGCTTTTTTCAAAGAAAATATCAGATTCAAAATACAACAAATCTCATAAATCACACATGAAATACTGTTAAAATTGTAACATTTATTGATTTACCTCTGAAAACATTATAATAAAATAGAAAAAAATGTATATATTTACAAAGAAAATGTAAGCAAAATCTTAATAGGTCAGTGTAACCATTCATATTAAATTATATATTACTGTGTATCAGTACTGAAAAATTTGGGGAGAGGAAAAATATTCAAAAACTTTCTGAAAATAAAACATGAGAATCAAGTACAATTACTAAAAATATGTACCTTGAATATTATACAATTTGCATACATTCAAAATCTGTGGAAAAAGACATTTCCAACTTTGAACCAATTCTGTAGAATGGCCCATGTTTTCAGACGATGTTTAATATGGTGACACAATCCTCAAATGCACTGTGTGAGAAGTATGAGATTTGATTTTAGTTGATGTTCCAGGTTTGAGTCACCACATTTGATTTAGTCTGTGTATGCCTACATTGATCAATGTTTTGGTTTGGTATGTATTGTGTATAGGAAAGGTTACTAACAACCCGATCATCATATTTAAGAGCCTGGGCATCAGATTATTTAAAAACTATTAATAAAATCAGAGAAGAACTGGACGTCTGGTTTCTCTCAAGGCTTTTGTCTAGAAGCTTTTCCTCTCAACTGTTTTCAATTCAATGTACAATGTGGCCATCTAGTGCTCATAACCATGTGTAGCATGTACTAAACTGCCACTGGTTTCACTTTCAGTTCAAGAGACTTCACTTTTCAGTATTCAGTAATATTCAAAATAATTTAAACAATCTGCACTGCATAAAGCACTATATAAATAAAGGTGACTCGACTTGTTTTTAATTACTACTACAGTCATTATGATTGGTAAATCAAAAATGTATTTGAAATTATTTTCAATATTGTACAGAAGCACCATATTCTAATTTCTAACGTATAATAAAAAGTTTGGTTATGCTGGACATTTATTTTCCTTTTACTAGAATATAAATGCTCATCCTCTGAAAATATATGTAAAATATGTAAAAGTGTACATGAGTTAGCCTATATAAAAATGAAAAACTATTACCTCCAGAGATTTCCAAATAAGATTCTTTTGTAGATTGTCATGCTGCTCCTCTTCAGTTCTGTGAAAATAAAAGCTTGCACATCATGGAAACATATACTATTCATTCACCAGCCTAGCCAGACTGGAAGACCAGCTAAAACCAGTAGCCTACTTCCAGCTTAAACCAGCCAAGTCCAGTTAACCAGTCCAGTTTTGTTTGTTTGTTTGTTTTTTTTCAGCAGGGTATTTATTATAAAATAATGCATTCCGCTATTTGCAAAATTATACGTTTATTTTAATAAATGCCAGTGTCTTAACCACAACATGAACACATTTGAGTAAGCTTTTACAAGTCTTGCTACTTTACTTAAGGTAAAGTAACACATGTGCTAGTAAAGTCTGAGGATGATACACCTCCACATTCACATAACATTCACGATATTCACACATTCACTTTTTAACTTGTCTGATATGCTGAAAACTGATACTTTAAAACTTGGGGAAAGCGGGGACAAAAGTACCATTTTTCAGAAAAAATAATTTAAAATGATAATTGTAGACAGAGATATATTTTTGCTGTGGCCTATAACTCAGTAGTGTGGTCTATTAATACCAGGTATTTTGTAAAAATGTAGAAAGACTTCAGTATAATTTAAGTTTGAACATAAGTTGCACATTGTTACTTTCGACCCCGTTGGTTGGGAAGAAAATAACACACAGGTGGGTCAAAAGTAACAACAATACAAGGTAGATTTTTTGTGTTACTCTTGTTTTTATTAAATATACATGACTATGACCTTTTTAATATCTAACTGCAAACATATTTTGTCCTTAATCTTTGCAAAAAATTATTACATTTTCCTTTTAAATTTAAGTTTCATCAAATGTTTCAAAACCTGTGTGTACAAACTTGAATTGTTTAAATTATTTATTTAACTTATTTTTATAAAACACTTTTTAACAGAATGAATAATATGAAAATTTATTAATTAAATAAGCATAATATAAATTCTCAACATAATGTAACAGTAGGCCTATTAATGTTTCCATCCAGTTGTTTGTATGCATAAATTCAAAATGTGCATAAAAACATCTGGAAACACTGCAAATTCATAGGTGGAGCTGGAAAAGCTAAGGTATGGCTAAAACCTAAAAAAGATTAAAGTAAATGCAATGTAGCAACAGCTCTGAGACTGATATTCCTTACAGATAGGCCCTCTCATGAACATGTAGCTAAATCAGACCTCTGTCTGTCTTTCTGACTCTCACTCTTGGCATATTCTTTTGGTATAATACAACACAAACATTATAATAAACGTTTTAATAAATGATGCAAGACACAGAAGTCACCAAATTAGCATGCTGCGGGACAAAACAAACACTTGTTGTCACTGTAGGTACTTGTACTTTCGTCCCGACAGGAACTAAATCCGATTTACTTATATACTGACAAACTCTAAAAAGGCAAACTTCAGGATGTATTACAGCACTAAATATAACATGTAGATTGATAATTACTGTGACACATAAAAAAATGACAAACACAACACAACTAATTTGAAAAAAAAAAAAAAAAAATTACCACTTCCATAATTTACTTATTGTACTCTAAAACTGCTTTCCAGTGTTACGAGATTTTTGGTTTCCGAGATTTTCTGTTTCAGTGGGTGGAGCATTCATGAATATTCATAAAATTCCAGACATTCGCGTGGAACTGAGAATTTCAGTTTACGCTCCTTGTATCAACAGGTTTAATGGAATATTTCAAGAAAGGTAACGTTAATTATATTTTCAGCGTTGCACAAACATATGCATGAACTGCATTTATTCATCATTTTGTAAGAGTTTATAATGTTTTTTTTTATTTGCGTTTTGTTCACAAACCTTGCACGTTTTTGTAGTCCTCCATGACTAAATTATTGGAGGCACTCTGTGTAATGTTATAGGATAAAGCACAGCAAATATCTAGTTGTATACATTGATTTCAGTTCGTTGTGCAGTTCATTTGTAGTGATGCTTTAAACTGTCTATTAATTGTAATCATTTGTTAAAAACATCACTGCCTGCAACAAACGAAATAAACCTATATGAATGTATTTGTTGATATATTGTTTGTATACTGGTGTGATGATCCATGTCTTAACTTACCCTGTTCAACATTCTCCATGTTGTTTGGTTGTGAACTGGTTGTAAACTACGATAGTGGCATACACTGCTGCCAAAAATGTGGCTGAAATGTGATTTTTTTTTTTTTTCCCCAATATATAATACTTAAACATTTGTGCAAACAAATATAAATGTATAAATGAAGATTATCAAAAAGTTTAAGATTCCACTTGCACAGTGAAACCAAGAATCCCAGAACTCCTGGATGGTTACATCTAGCCTACATTGATTTCCAATTGTAGTGCAGACTGCAGATATAGACATGTCAACCAACAAGCATTTCAATTTTTTTTTTTTGTTATGCTCTTCTGTTCCCTTTTAAGGTTTAAACGGTCATCCTCTGTAAATGAGTGAAATAATGTTCACCACCATATCAGTGGCCTAATAAAAAATTTACAACCTACACCAATGTTATTCTGTGTCATATGTTCTTTGACCATGTGTTCCACCTGGATGATACACAATGATTTTGATGCAGAGCAAACACTCATTCAACATTATTTATAAGTCATAAAGTTTTAGAAAATATATTCTTAATTAGGCCTTAATTAGAGGTACTTTTTATTAAAATAATAATAATAAAGTGAAATAAAATGGAATGGTGCCTTGACCAGCTTTTGATAACTAGATGCTATTATAATGAGTGTGGGTGTGGAAATTTGATTTGAGACACTGTTTTTAAAAATATGAATTCAATAGTGATTCACACTCAAAATCCAGGAAAATGTATAGTCATGGAGAATGTGATTAACAAATGAAAGTTTTCCTGAAGTTTAAGTATGAATCACTATTGAAGTCTTGTTACAAACAAAAAAGGTGTATGCATCAAAACAAGACAACACAAGAAATGTCCTTGTTAAATATGCTGTATAATAATATGACACATAATAAAGCAATTCTAAGATCATATGTAAGATATGTTTTAAAAAACAATAATAATAATAATAAAAATAAATAAATAAAATAAAATAAAAAATCTAAACTTGATTCTGGCCTTTGATTTATGACATTACCATTCAAAAGTTTTGGGATTACAATGATAAAGAAATATGTATACAGTTGTTTGACAGGGAAGCATTAAACCAATAAACAACAACAGTAAAGACATTTATAATGTTGCAAAAGATTTCTATTTAAAATAAATGCTGTTTATCTGAACTTTTATTTATCAAGAATTCTTGTCACACTTCATTAAAGTGCCCCTATTATGCCATTTTAAAGGTTGATAATATTGTTTTAATAGACTCCCAAAACAGGTTTACATGTATGCAAGGTCAAAAAACACTTCAGTTTTCTCCAAAAATAGATTTAATTTTACCCCATTTCTAAATGATTCCTAAACGACTTGTGTGAAGCAGTTTGAAGAATCTGTCTCTCTAAACCTCTCCTTTCCGTGAGCCCTCACTGCTGTGATTGGTCAGATGGCGCAGTCCTTTATGATTGGTTTACCGCGTACAGCGTGTCGGAAAACGAAACGCCCATTGCCATAACTGACTGACAGCCCTGAATACATGTCAATACATAGAAAAGATGGCATCGATTTTGCCATAACAATTCCAGCCAGAGTCTGATGATGAAATGGCTGAAGTGGCTGATCGACAAGTTAACACGGTCTACTGTGGAAAGTGCTCGCACCTGGCACATTGTATAATGCATTAAGGCGGCTTTCACACCGAACGCGGAAAGCGCTGCGCTGGTCGCTGGGTTCAGTTCAGCCCTTCAGAGCGCAGCGGCAAAAGTTCATTTGAACAACTCATTTGAACTTTGTCCGCTGCATGTGCACTTTGGTCGAGGCAGAAACAAGCCGTCCTCGCAGGGCGGAAGGCATTGAAATGAATGGGTTTCATAGCACAGCGCGTTCCGCATTTGGTGTGAAAGCCACTTCATGCGCCATCCTTTATCATTACTCCAACTAATGAGACAGACAGACAGTCAAGCTGCATCAGTCACAAATTGTCAGACTGCAGTGGGTCCACAGCTGAACAACAGAACTACAAAAGTGTGATTTAGCCAGTTAGAATGACATGTGTAGGGTTGTTAGACAACATAACATACAACTATTACTACTACGTATTTTGAACAATTGCCAGAAAATACAATCTTTGTAGATTCATCATCTTTTGGAAGTGAATATAAAACAGTTTTACTCACAGCGCGGGATACAGCGTCTTCTGTATTATGTACCTGTAAATTTCCATGTGATGTAAACCACATGGAAATTTTGACAAGTTACATGGGCAGACATTATGCAAATGTGTTATTTCAGCTGTTGCATTCAAAAGAAAAAAATTGAATTCCTGACGACTGGTTCAGGCAAATGTGAGCTTTTTTTTTTTTTTTTTTTTTTTTTTTACAAGACAATAACTTGAAATCGTGCACTGTCAGCTTCACAAATTTGCAGATAGTTTATGTTCACATACAGCTACGTGACACACTGCATGAAAGATCATATTTGAAAAGGCATAGTAGGGGCACTTTAAGCACAACCATTTTCACCATGTGATAATCAGAATTGTATCTTGAGCAGCAAATAGCTGAAAGATCATATGACACTAAAGAGGAAAAACTGAAATTGAAAAGTACAGACATAGTGCAGACATACATATATTTTGACTTATAATAAAATTACATTTAATGTATTCAGTTATGCTTATTCAATTCCATAAAATGCTGTGATGTATTTGTCTTCTCATTTAAAGTGTACCAAATGTGGACTACTTTTTACTTTTTTGTCCATACAATTTTGTTTAATCTAAAAGTTTGCTTGTATTTAAGGAACACTTTCATGCATGTGTGTGCTCTTAAATTCCTGTTCATTTTGTACATAAGCCAAACTGTTTGAACAATCACACCAGGTTAGACTAAACATGATTAGTTCACATTCCAGCTGTTGCATTCAAAAGAAACATTATAAACACTTATAAAATAATGAACAAATGTAGTTTAGGCATAAGTCTGCACAACGCTGAAAATATAATTATCTTTTAACATTCCATTAAACCTTCTGATACAAGGAATGTAAACTGAAATTCTCAGGTCAATGCATGTCCGGGAGCTCATGAATGAAAATCTCGGACACCAAAAATATCGTAACACCGGACCTAACCGCGGAAAACAATAGGTGTGTTCGACTTAACGCAGCGCTGCGCAGCTGTGTTTCGGGTTTATTCTAACATCCTCAAGTCCGATAATGCTGACAAATCTGTGTTTTTAAAACAATAAAAGTGTTTTTACTGTAGTCGCAATGTCATATTGAGTCAGATTCATCATAAAACACTGACAAAAGCATAAATAACCCCACTTTATTAGTATTTAAATAGTATATGTTCATGTTGATCATTATTCTTGTTCAGATGGCGCTGTATTAAGCAGTATATGAAACATGTTTCTCTTGCTCATGAAAACGCTTTTGAAAAGTCTGTGCATTTGATAAATGTTGCATTTAATTCACTTCATCTGTAATAAAGGATGCATGCAAACACCGCGAGAGCTTCACTAACGAGACCAGAATGTGTCCGACTTGACGCCTCCGTTTTCAACTCCGCCCCCGACTGCTCTCGGCTACTCTCGTTGATCGCCGCCTGTAGCCGTAGATGAAGTCGAACAAACCTAATGACAAAATCACGTGATATTTCTCAGCTCAGTCAAGGGTTAGGTGCTGAATGTGGTATCATAGCTTGGAAAGCAAATATAGTCCGGGCTCTGAGAAAATAGCTTTGTTACTTTCGTCCCCGCTCTTTCTTACTCTTTGTCTGTACTCGTTACATCCACTAGGGATGGGCGATACCTCTTATTTTATTTTCGATCCGATACCGATATTTTCAAGCCCAGTATCGTCGATATCAATACCAATACCGACACCCTTTTAAACTAAACTGATCTTTTAAATTATTAAAAGAATACAACAAGTAATTATACTCACTTTATAAACTTTATATTTGAAAGTCGTGAAATGAAGTGTACCAAAATTGTATTTTAGCTCTTTACTGGGGCAGTAACCTCAAAGGTGCACCTTCTCTACCCCTAAAACCCAGGAAGCATACTAATACCATATACAAGTACTCACGCATTAAGGGTAGATAAGGTAGAAAGGTGTACCTTTCTATTAAAAAATTACTTAAACTAAAATTAATAAAATTCTTCTTCTTCTTCTTATTATTATTATTATTAATTATTATTACAATGGTTTTTGCTACAAATATTAAGGTAAAATAATGTTCCTGTAGTGTTATCCATGGTAAAAGGAAGCAAGCTGAAAAAGAGAGTGTCTTAACCATGGTAAATTTGTTGTTACTGCAATTTTACTACAAACATGTGGAAAATGTGGTTACTGTAGTAAAACCATGGTTATTTTATTTATTTATTTTTTTTGTAAAAGGCTGCCACGCTGTTTTACCCCTAAAGGTGAAACTTTAGCACAAATAGTTAACTAATTAAATAAATATTTCATGTACACTATACTGTTCAAAAGTTTGAGGTCGGTACGATTTTGTAATGTGTCTTTAACCATGCTAACCAAGGCTGCACTTATTTTAACAAAAATACAGTAAAAACAGCAATATTAGGAAATATAACTATTAAAATAACTATTTTCTATTTTAATATTTTGAAAATTGTAATTTAAAAAGCATCTGTGATCAAAGCTGAATTTTCTGCATCATTACTCCAATCTTCAGTGTCACATGATCCTTCAGAAATCATTCTAAAATCATTTGCTACTGAAGAAACATAATTTCTGATTATTATCAATGTTGTAAATAGTTGTGCTGCTTCTATTGCCTAATTGAACAAGCACTGTAAGCGAAGCGTCAGCAGCGAACGCTATCTGTGATCGATTGGTTCTGTCTTTCAGCATTTGCGTGTGTTCAGATGAGCAGGAGAAATAGTTCTATTCTACACAATTCGCTAATAGTATATTGTTCCTCTTAGATGCTTATTTTATGCACCTAGTTTCTTGCTAAATAAATTAAATTAATGGTTAAAAATGCACTTTAGAATCGATATTTTTATGTGAGGATCGATCCTTTCGATACAACGTCAGTATCGAAAGTATCGATACTTCAGGATCGATCCGCCCATCCCTAACATCCACAATAAATGACACGTCCCCCAAAGCCTCATTTGCTCGTTACGCTGCCCATCGTTTGAATAAAGTGCATTCACGCCATATCGAAATTCCCGTAATTACGAGATTCCAACTTGTAAAAAGTGTTCACGTCCTCGTAAAGCTCGTAATTGCAACTTGTAAACTGGGAGTCTTCTGAGAGCTGAGACTTGCACCACATGACCGCTGTACCACCTCACCAATGTAGACTCTTTTTAGGAGCTGATAGTGTAGCAGAGTCACGCTACAACTCTATATTACACTGGTTGAGGCGGCCAAATATGGACAGGATTCCGGTAAGAGAATCAGGGATTGGAGAAGAGATTCTTCACAAAGATGCATTTATTTAACAGTCTTTGGGTTGTCATCTGCACCAATTATTCTCTGACAGTGATATCTGTATTAATGGTCTAAAGCAGGGGTTCTCAACCTTTTGCAAGCTGGGCCCCCCCCAAAGCTGGTTCATCCCCCCCCCCCTTGCATACACAGATAGATAGATAGATAGATAGATAGATAGCCCTAGGCTATTATTATTAGGCCCACATTATTATTATTATTGTTATTATTATTATCATCAGTAGCGGTTGATAGGCCTATTATCATTACTAAGACTATTGTTATAATTGGCAGTAGCACCAGACTTCTAATGTGAGCTTGCAGACATTAATATTATTATGAGTAGTAGTAGGCCTATCCTCATTACTAGGCTGTTGCTATATAATTATATGACGTTACATGCTTTATTGTTATTATTATTATTATTATTATTATCATCAGTATAGGCCTATTATCATTACTAGGCTATTGCTATAATTTGGAATTGGCATTATTCTGATATTAATTTATGCTTTATTATTGTTATTATTACTAGGCCTAATAGTAGGCATCATCTGCATTTTTTACAGAAGCTTGCAGGTAGGTGATGTTAATGTTAGACCTGAGCCTGCTTTGCCTGGCAAAGATCCTCAATTCTTGGCTCAATGTTTGATAAACATAGCCTCAAATCATCCTCGATTTGTGCACGATTGCGGTATTTCGTTTTGAGTGCAGTCATTTTTGAGAATCCTGCCTCACACAAATATGTCGACGCGAAAGGAAGGAGAATCTTAAAGGCCACGTCACAGAGTTCAGGATATTCCTGCATCAATGCTGCCCAGAATGACGAAAGTGGGCAGGAGCTAAAGAGTTCCTTCAGTCTACTGTCACTCTTCAGCTCAATAAGCTGTTCCTGCATATCAATTGATAGCTCGTTTGCTGTGCACACAAACGGATCTCGAACCCACGCAAAAGAGCTATAATCCTCTTTAAAGTACGTCGCAAATTGTTTTCTCATTGCTGACAGGTGCTCAGACGCTGATTGAAATAGAGAGGAGAAATCGTGTGACGTGCCTGCATCAGTGATAAAGTCTGCAAGGCTGGGGAACATGTCGCAATTCCCTCGACTGATGCGGCCATGCCAGAGGTCTAGTTTTTGTGTGAAGGCGTGCACTTTGTCTGCAAGGAGCAAAATATGAGTTTCGCGGCCTTGCAAAGACAGGTTGAGGCCGTTCAAGCGGTCAAATATATCGACCAAATAGGACAGAGACGCAAGCCACATAGTGTCATCCAGATGCTTCGCCAGATCTGATTTGATTTCTGTCAAAAACCACTTCACCTCCTCTCGCAGCTCATACAACCGCTGCAACACCCGCCCCCTGGAGAGCCAGCGAACTTCAGTGTGCAGAAGCAGCTGTTCATGCCCTGACCCCATCTCCTGGCAGAGGACCCCAAACAAGCGAGTGTTTAGCGGCCGTGATTTGATGAGATTGATCATTTTCACAGAGTCAAAAAGAACCGGCATTTTTTTAGCAGCTAGTGCTTCGCGATGAACCATGCAATGTGTCCATTTCACAAGTGGAGCTACTTGCTGAACGCGAGCAGCTAGGCCACGCTCACGCCCCGTCATTGCCTGCACACCATCCGTGCATAGGCCAACGCATCGGTCCCAAGCCAAACCATTTTCACGGATAAAAATATCAAGGACATTGAAAATGGCTTCTCCTGTAGTGTGCGACTGAAGAGGCCGGCAAAACAGGACATCCTCCTCAATCGCCTTGTCACGCAGATACCTGACATAGGTGAGGAGCTGTGCCTGCCCAGCAATATCAGTGGATTCGTCCAGCTGCAGCGCGTAGTAAGGACTCTTTTTTACGAACTCTATCAGTTGCTCTCTGATATCATTGGACATGTCTACAATTCTCCTAGCGACTGTGTCATTGGACAGCGGTACTGCACCGAGTTTGGCTGCTGCACTATCGCCTATCATTATTCGGCACGTCTTGCGCTGCCGGCAAAATGAGAGTCTCGGCGATTGTATGCGGCTTACCCAGTTTACCGATTCTTTTGGCCACTACATACGATGCCTCCAAACACTGTTTAGACACATTGCTGTGCACTGAAATGGTTGCCTGTTGCTGATGGAGGCCATCAAGCTTTCTTTTAAAATATTCAGCCGGTTTATTTTTAATGCCAGCATGCTTTGTTTCGAGGTGCCTTTTTAATTTGCAGGGCTTCATACTGTCGTTTGCCAGCACCTCGGCACACACGACACACTTAGGTCTCAGATCAGCCGTGGCTGTAAACCCAAACTGCAGGTATGCTTCATCGTACCTTCGAAGCTTTTTTGCAGCTGGTGGTGCGTCGGTTGGCTTGTTGGTCCTCACAAGAAATTTCTCCATTTTTGTTATGTGTTTTCAATAAAGTTTAGGCAATATGTAACTGTGTGTGTGGCTATGTTGAGAGACGTATCAGGGGCTAATCAGTAGGGACTTAGGCATGATCTTTAACTAAACCAACAAAATAATTATTTTGCAGACAATTCAGATTTTATTTTAATACTTAACGATTGTAGTGTGTGTGTGTGTGTGTGTGTGTGTGTGTGTCTTAGTCGCGTGGGTAGTTTTAGCGAAGTGTAGCTACTGCCTAGCAGTTAAAAAAAATACTGGCTAGGGCTGAGATTTGATCTAAAAACTTTAACAAGAATGTTTGTGGGTTTAGTCTTTAAAAAGACTGTTGGGGTTTTGTAGTAAATGCCTATGTAAATCGAGATCGATAACAGACTAGCGAGAGCTGGCACAAGCGAACTTGGCAAGAGACTAGACTGGAGTGAATGGAGAGCTATGTCGTGAGTCAATTTAAATGCAGTGATTTATTTTTGTGTGAGAGTGAGTGAACATTTACATTTACGGGAACGGCGGCGGCCATGCGCATGCGCGATTCATTTGCAGCCTGGACGCGGAGGGGTGTGTGTCTCCTCTCTGCTCTGACTGCTGCGCGAGGCTACTGAGAGACTGACCGCCTGTGAGTGCTTTTGGACGGGAGAGGGGCTCACGGCAGCACCCGCTGCTCGTTGAGCACAGTAGGCCTAACTATAGGGTGATTCGTGCTTCCGAGTCTCCAAACGTCAAGTCTCCAAAAGTCTCCAAAAACACCAGTAAAAATCACTGGATTTGTCGCTTTTGACAAAAAAAAAAATAAATAAATAAAAATAAAAGTCGCCAGGAGGATGATTTGTTTGTGTTATAATCAGTGCTTGAAGTGGGGGGAAAAGGTGGCGGTATTTGCATTGGAAAATCATTACATTTTTACAGTGAAAAACAAAACTTGGAGATATTGCTGTTACAACAATTTATTGTAATTTATTTATTAACAACATAAATGTATTTAAACATGTTTGTGTGTGCGTGGCTGTGTGCGTGCGTGTATTTCACAAAAACTAAAGGAAAGTTTTAAATGTAGCCTATATTCTGACTAGTTTATTCGTTTTATATCAGTGATGCGCGGGTCAATGTATAAACAACCCGAACCCGACCGAAGTTTTCAAATAACCCGCCCGCAACTCGGACCGCAAAAAAAGAAAAAGAAAATATTGTACCCGACCCGCTTCCTGAACCGCATGTTTAATATCTGCGACTGACAGCAGCGATTATATGCGGCTATGCGGTGGAGATGCGTTCACTGTCAAAAATCATTCGGCATTAATTAGGTTATTTTGTCAAAAGAAATGTTCTTGATTACAAGAAAAATACAGATTGTTCTTGTTGTGATTTATTTTGTCTTTCCTTTATACAGATTTAAATAGTTTCGTTTTCGAAGTACTCTAAATTATATCAGTGATTCTCCGATGTTAAATATGATCAAGAATTATTTTATTTCGATCTACAGTGTAATAAAAGTTAAGAAAAATATTAGCCTATAGCCCTAAATATATAGATTACAAGCTAATTCCTTTTTTCTTAACTTTTAACTTCTTCTAAAAATTATCAAGAATATTAAATCAACTCAATAGGCTAAAGAATTTTCTTATACAAACTTAACGAATGCACTTCAAAACGAAGTTTTCATATATAAATTCAGGAATCACGAATATGACAAAATAATATTATTACCACCTCCTTAGCATCGTCAGAGTTTGAAGTGCTGTACAGGCAGTTATCAACATAGAACGAATTCTCAACAATGTTAACCAAACTGACCTGGTCATTGTGATGTTCTTGAGCGTGGCGTTGGAGGGCGTAGATGGCGCAACACGGACTGCATGTTGTTCCGAACGGAAGCACCTGCCATTCATAGATTTCGGGCTCCTTGTCTCTGCACATGTTCCGCCAAAGGAACCTCAGCACGGGCTTGTCTGTGGGCAGCAAGCGTACCTGGTGGAACATACCCTTTATGTCCCCACTCACGGCCACGGTGTGCTGTCGGAACCTCAGAAGCACACCTAACAATGATGGACCCAGCATCGGACCAGCGAGTAACTGGCTGTTTAAGGACTGCCCCTGATGTTGAAAGGAACAGTTAAAGACAATCCTGTCCTTACCATTGTGATGCACCATGTGGTGCGGAATGAACCAGGACTCTGAAGTATTGTGTGCTTCCTCTGTGGTAATCTTGGCTACATATCCAGCAGACTCCAGCTTATGGATTTCAGTGCAGTAGGCTTTGGCTCGTTCGGGGTCTCGTGCCAGTCTGCGCTCAGTACTTCGCAGACTGGGAAGAACAGCCTCTTTTCCAGCATGGAGTATGGTCATGGGCATGCGTCGGAGCAAGGGTGTGGCATAACGTTGGACACCATCTACGTCCACTCTTGTGGTGGCGTTCTGGAGCATGGCGAGAGCGTCTTTGTCTTGCTTGGACCTGGTGACCATTCTCTCGTTGTATGGGAGGGTGTCGACCAACCAGAGTCGTTCAACGTGCCGAATCATCATGGGGCTGAGCAGTGGTAATGTGAAGGCACTGCTGATAACACAGTGAAGGCTGCTTGGGGCTCATTGGACCTTGAAGAGACCATCCTAGTTGTGTTCTGATGGCTATCGGTCCGCCTTCAGGGCCTCGGCATACAGGCTGTATCGGCATTAAGAGGTGCGGCATGTCAGAACCAATCAGGAGTAGTGGTTTGACTCGGTCAACAGGGGCAAGAGGAAGATCTCTCAGATGACGGTAAGCTCGTTGAAGTGCAGCCACTGGATAGTTATGAACATGGTATTTATACTGTTCACTGATATGATTGTGACTGCTCAACAAATTGTCCAATGCTAACTTAAATAGAGCAAAGTCACTCTCAGCACCGCCCTCGAAAACTGGTAATGAAGGTCGTGGAATGCCATAGGCTGAAGCAAACAGGAGCTCTGGACTCGGATGCGGTGGGTAGACAGCTGAGTGAAGCTGAGACGAAGCTGCTTGAACGTAATCAGGGACATGAGGTGTCGTCGCGGTCGCTTGGTGGCTGGAGGCAGGGAGCTGTGACGGACCTGGAACTGTTGTCACTGGTGTTGTTGCCATCTGTTGTACCCCGTAACGAAGGGTAGGTAGTGTGGCTGCAGTAGGCTGCTGTGTCACGCGCTGCATACTGATGCTCATGGGGTATGCAGCAGAGGTTGGCATAGTGAACGCTGCTGAGGACTGAGGTGCTGCTTTCAACTGTGATGACACTGAATATACTGGAATGGCGGTATGAGCAGATGGTGCGGTGTCAGGGATTGGCGATGAGAATGCTTGTGGTCCCGGGATGAGTGTGGCAGGCAAGGGCGCACTGGCAGAGTAAGTAGCAGGTGGGGCCCACTGTGGTGGTCTAGGTGATGGCTGGGACACCGCAGAGCCATCAGGAACTGGCTGTTCGGTAGGACAGGGCAGCAGCGATGATGTCACAGCTGGCGACTGGAAAGGGGGCTGCTGAGGCATGGAAGACATGAGCTGAGGTGAACAAGCCTGGCTGCGCTGCGCTGGAAGCTGTTGCGTGTTCGGAGAACCAGAGTCTGTAGGAACTGGAGTGGTTGAACTAGAGTCTATAGAGAGCATGGAAGATACAAGCTTTGCTACTTCGAGTTCAGTCTCTGCTTGATGAAGCTTACGCTGTCGTTCTAGGTGCTTTGACAGGGCCACCTTTGCGGCAAGCGCCTCCTCTTGCATGCGCTGGGCTTCCTTTGCTTGTGCTTGCAGTCGTTGGTGTTCCAGATCGATCAGTGTGTCCTCTTCTACTTGTTGCCGTAGACTGTCATACTGTCTCTGCTTAATCTTCTCCTCCAATATAGCAGTCTGGACGCTAGAGAGCTCTGGTGGGACATAGACACCCGCGGAAGTAATGGAACGCCTACTCGTCCTGGAGTGAGAGCTGACACCGCTGTGAGACGTTTTCCTCAAGCTGCTTCGGGGCTGACTAGGACAGTGAGAGGAAGCTTTTGGAGGAGGGTCACCTGCAGGTTGGTAGCCAACATCGTAATCATCCAGATGGGTAGGCAGATTCGTCTTGCGTCGAGGTCTGGACGATGTCTCAGATGCGTCACCTTGTGCTTTGTCCATATTGGTTCAATACTGCTCTCAATCCGGCTCGAAGGACCACCTTTTGTAGCAGAGTCACGCTACAACTCTATATTACACTGGTTGAGGCGGCCAAATATGGACAGGATTCCGGTAAGAGAATCAGGGATTGGAGAAGAGATTCTTCACAAAGATGCATTTATTTAACAGTCTTTGGGTTGTCATCTGCACCAATTATTCTCTGACAGTGATATCTGTATTAATGGTCTAAAGGAACAATAAAGAAATATAATCACAACCATATTCTGAAAACCATTTACACATTCACATTAAATCAAACATATGCACATAAACACTGATTAAACAATCAAGTCTGCATCCTTAACAATAATAGCAACCTATCCAATGCAAATAGGCATAATATAGCTGTGCAATGACGCATTATTAATGTAAACACAACTGTGACGCAGTATAATAATCCAGCCGATGCTAACGCTAATTAGCGGGTTTCTCTCGCGGCAAATTACGGCCGCTACAGCGCTCAATACTTGTATATTTTAACCGAAAACAATCGTGGGGGATCAATAAAGTATACTAAATGAACATACACATGCAGATATACTTACATTAAAGCTTAAAACGCATTATACCTAACATAGACAGAGACGTGCAGAGATGAGCCTTCACCGAACGGTCTTTCTGTGTCACACTAAATCAGTCCGTATGGACAACAATTTTAGTTCCTGGGACAGGCTTTCGTACAGATAGTGTTGCCATAAAAAAGCATAATTCCCAGTCTGAGGACTTGAACAGCTCCGATTAGACCGTCACATGTTGTCATCTCGAAATTACGATATGGCGTGAACGCAGCATTTGTCCTCACACATTGCTCAACACATGACGTTTCGAATGGAAAAGGAGGAGCAGGCGGACATATCCCAGGCAGTTTTACGCCCCTGTTGTTCTTGATACGTCCAGTAGGGGGAGGCTGTATAATATGAGATCGTAACAGAACAGACCAACAGACCAAGAAGTAATTTTGTTTGGACCCAGTGATGCTTTTGATGCTAGTAGTTATAACCTTGGTCATTTCACCCAATGAGTTACTCCATGTGCAAAAAACTGGATTCGGACCTAAAGTTCAACAAACAGATTTTTCTCTTCTTCATGCAAATTGTCTTCTATATTTTCAATCTCTTCTTGAATTTCTTCCTCCGCTATCTGAAGCAGCTCATTGTTAAAGCAGCCTTCTTCAGTTCCCTTCAGATTTTTCTCGATGGTCAGCTTTTGTAATCACACCAGCGTTTTCTCCAGTGTTTGTTGTCAATAACATGAGCACGACCTCCACATTTTTCAACAAGCTGCTGAAGTTTTGGACTCTCCTTTACAAATTCCTCAATAGTTTGACCATGTACATCTTCGCCGACAGTGAACAAAATCAATATGTGTTTAAGGATATCACCACACTGCTCAAAATATGAATTCATAATATCCACTATCTCCATTTCTTGTTTCGTGTGCCTTGCAACCTTTAGAATCATTACCATTATGTCAGGACTTGGACCCATTTCAGTGATGGATTTAATGATTTCAGATCTGATGGTGTCCTCAGTAACAACTGTGTCAAAAAAAAAAAAATGCTTTATTGTCATACAAGTTTTGAACTTCATCGCTAATGTTCTACTTTCAGTTGTGAGTGTAGTTCTCAAAATATCAGTTTTCAAATACTTTTGGTTTGTATCACACTGTTCTGTTTGTTCTCGCTTTTCACATGTTTGATAGGCCCATCTGCTATTTTTGACAAAGTTTTATTACAGCATACAAAGACACATTATGTTCTGCCATTTTAACCTGAATCATTTTCTCAACCAATTTATTCAGTTTACCAAACAAGCCTATTTATGAGTCCTTCAACCATACACTACAGAGATTCATTCAAACACTGATTCTTTCAAAGAAACACTAATTTGTGATTTTAGAAGACCACATCTTCATCTGTTTTATTTATTTATTTATTTATTTATTTATTTTATTTTTAATTTTTTGTACCGTTGTACAGGGAGTAATAGGCCTTGTGCATTTATGGTCATGCTGTAGTTTTGTCATTCTTACACAATTAATGTTAGACAATAAGACCCTTTCATACTAAAGGTCCCCAATATACTTGAAACAAAATTCCTTTTCGGAATACGTGAGCAGTGGTATACTGTTAGCGAATGTAGCCCACTCTGATGAAACCAACATTTAAATGAATATGTAAATATGTGTTGCGCGCTTTCCTCTCAGTGACAAAATAAACAACAAAAATGAAGAAAACAGCAAGCATTTTTTATAAAAAGCTTTTTTTTTTTTTTTTTTTTTATTGATAATAGCAACATGGGAAAAGTACAATGCTACTGTAAAGTGGCTCTCCACTGTGTTCATGTTTTTACCCGCAGACACAGGTACTAACTCTTCTGGAAAGTTTGCTTTGGCAAGCTGTTTCAACCTCCCAAAACAAACTTCGTTTTGGCTGGATTAAGTAAGAAATTTGTCAGTTTGTTATTTGATTTTGCCTGAAATATACTGAGGCATTAAAAGCAGAAAATAAATAAGACAAAATGTCTTTTCACACCAAGACCGAAACGAATATACTGTATGTCATGCTGTAAAGCACATTTCACTTTAAACATCCATGCATATCGAATTTATGAATTTTGAAGCCTAAATACAATCGCCATGAAGTAAAAAGCTAAACATAGGCAACAAACTAACTAAACCATGGTCACATGACTTTTCACCACCATTAAGCTTTTGTCAACATGTGTAGTCTTAATTTAAAAACATTTTCAAGCTTGAATTAGAATAAGAGCACAATTATAAATGAGGCTGTGAAAGCAGAGTTTACCTTATCAGTATGATGATGTAGCATCTGGACCAATCAGACATACAGTTATTTGTCACATTTAACAAATAATCTTTAAAACCAACAACCCAGCTATATGCTGGAGTTTTGAAGACAACCCCCCCAAAGCAACTAACACCCCAAAAGGGCTTAGTTGCCACGGTGACTATCTGATAAGAGGTTTTATTGCTTCAAGGAATGCACATCTGCCCCTGCTACATTTGCCATAGGAAAGACACAATGCCTATAGAGATAGACTCTTTCCTATTCATTCACAGACAAACCATTCTTTGACCTTCCTATCACACATAGCCCAGGTTATTGTGTACAGTATTACTGCATTGTACTTTAATTTTTGTCTGTTGTATTCGTATTTGTCTTTTTACTGTTTTATGCATGCGTTATGATAGATGACTAGTTGTATAAAGCACCTATGTCATGTTTGGTCTCTTTTAATTCGTATTGCGATGATCTAAAAGATGGTGTAAATTAGATGTTGATACCCATGCAACATATTAGTGTTTTAAGAAACCTTAGTAGTTTTGCATCAACACCCAATCGAATAAAATATGCAAAATACCATGCTCACAGACAAAGAGTCGTAAACTTTCCCTCCAAAAGGTGAAAGTTACCATTGGTTCGCGGACCTCCTGGAGGCACAGCCTCCAGAGAGCTTAAAGGCAAACGGTTGACCGCCTCCCCAGTTGTTCTTCTTCTTCCCTCTCTTCACTTTCTCCTTCGTCTGCAACATCTTCTGATTGCTGCCCGTGTGGAGGAACCCACGGGGAGCCTGAGCCGGCACAGGGCATGCCCGGCGGGCCCGACAGGCCCAACATACAGAGCTGTGGCTCTCGACCACAAAGAGCCAGACAGTTCCACGCAACCCTGGAATTCATCTTCATGACTCGCCTCAGCCAGTCAGTGGTTCTTGGAGAACCTAAGAAGATGAACTAGAACTCTTCAGGACTTCCCTAAGCACGCGCCAGGCCTTGCGGCCTTGTCTTTCCATTCCCCAAAGATCACAGGACTTCAGCTGGGTCCCTCTCAGCTCTTGGTTCTTCTTCACTTTTCACATGGGAAGAAACTCCCAGTCACCAACGAGTCAGGACATCTTTGGAATTCATCATTCTTTAGACCCGGAAGAACGTGATTGCAATTCCAAAACCACCACTTCTCCAAACCATCAAGACCTTCACCAGAAACTGCATTTGGACACTTGTTCAACGACCAAGGCAATGCAAGTATCGTACATTTAACTAAACAATACAGAGGTTTAGTATAAGCTGTAGACAGCACTGATGGTTTCACAGCAGGTGGTTAACTGACCTTTTTTCCATAGCTTCATGTTCCTTCTCTCTCTCTAACTGCTTCTCACTGACCCTTCCCCATGTATGAGTGATTTCATGTTTGTTTGTTTAGATTAGTTATGTGTTAGTCCTTCGTTAATAAACTATTGTGCACAAATTACATGAGTTTTGATTCTGATTCTGCCTTGCAAATTAATGTCCCTTTACGATTCCGATTCGAGCTACATGCTCTAATGCAATGGTACTTTAAGAAAGTTATTTTCTGTGGCCAAGAAAATATCATTTCTTAGAGTTGATATAAAGATTATACTGAATGTTCGCTGAGCGAACAGATTAGTTGATGGAAAATTGATTCTGCTACAGTTACTACTGGCAGCTGATATAAGTAATTGTAATTAATCATAATTAATTGTAATTATTTATATACATTTCCCTTTGAGCTAAATTCGCTACAATGATGTGTTTTCCCCGACAACCTTGGCAGTCTCATTTAGACAAGACAAAGAAAGGTTTTAAAGAAATGAAGTGACCATTACTGATGTATGTCACAGAATAAACCATATGATAACCAAATATCTTGAGCTTGTTAACCACAGACCTCAGGAGAGTAGCAGTCCAAAACACAACCACTAAGTGTGCTAATGGTGATGTGCAAGTATTTTGGAGCTATTGTTCTAAAGCTGACTTTGTTAAAGTTCCCTGTTACAATAGACGCTTCATCGCGATATGCGGTTTCCTGCTCGCTCATCTTCCCATACAGTTCCTTGAGTGCCTGATCTGTGTTGACTTGAGTGGAAACATAAGCAGCTGTGATTATGATCACTGGAAATTCCCTCAGTAGTCAGAATGGATTGAAGATAAGAGATGTGTGCCTGCAGTTAACAGAGTTTTTTGCTTAGCAACTAAACAAAAGCCAGAATGATTGAAAGAGGACGTCAGAGGTGTACGATGTCTGACGAGGACCTCTCTTCCCACTTTTCCGTCTGCGTTTCTTTGGTTGTGCACACGCGGCCCAGACAACATGCAGGATCAACACTGTTCATGTATCACAGGGTACGCTTAAATTAATGTACATTTAACCATTTTAATATGTAGAGACACTAAAATGTAGACCTTTGTTTATGTGTTTTAGACCTGCACTGTACATGATGTGAGAACAGTTTTTACATTAGCATGGACCAGTGATGGAGTACTCGAGTCCTGGACTCGGACTCGAGTCCGACTCGAGTCACTATTCTTTGGACTCGAGTCCGACTCGAGAATCCACTCTCTGGACTTGTGACTCGACTTGGACTCGCGGATTGATGACTCGTACTTGGACTCGGACTCGAGGATATATACAATCGGACTTGAGCATTCATCACTTTGTTTTTGACTAAATATGTTATAAAAAAATTATATAAGGTGTTACACTTTTCCTGTTTCGTGCCCAAGACCGGCCGCGATCTCCCTTCACAGACACTGCTACCTCTCGCTCTCTTTGCTTGACAACACACTCACTGACGTCACTCACTTTTACGCTCGTGCAATGCATGATGCATGATTCGCGGGCTAAATGTTCACATTTGTAAAATGCAGAAAGACGTGCCCCGGATCGTGAAGTTCGCCTACGCGAATTTTGCTTCTAATGCTGGAAAGAGCAGCGCTAAATGTTGTGTGTGTAATCGCACAATTGAGGAAAAGACTGGGACAACCTCAAACTTTAACAGACACCTGTCACGGATGCACCCAGAAAAGTAAGTAAAAAGCTTTCCATTGCCTAACGTTAGCTTTTTTCAAAAAAATATTATTGACTAATGCATATATGATAACAAACAGAAGAAGCTAGGGTTAATGTATGTCTGGTTCAGATTACAGCATTTTTTTGTCTGTTGATAACTTAACGTTACTAGTCACTGTGCCAGATCAGATTTTTGCGATATTTGTCTGTTGCGATAGTCACTGTGTCAGATTAAACAGTCTCTCTCTCTCTCTCTCTGCATATCGTATTGATTTTTACGTTTTAAGTATCTTTAAAATACAGTGTCCTGTAAAATGCAGGTTTCTTTTTTTCGCTGAGTGTATTTCTGTAATACACAGGGTTCGTATGGTCATGAAAAACCTGGAAAAGTCATGGAATTTTAAAATGGCAATTTCCAGGCCTGGAAAAGTTTTGGAAAATTAAATTAACCCACAAAGTATTGGAAAAGTCATGGAAATTTGTTTCACCATCTCTGTATATTAGAATATTGCTGATATTTCTGTTTAAATTCCAGTTAACGAGCGCACGATCGGTCACGTGATCGGTCGCGGGGGCGTTAACGGTGACTCGCAGTTTTGTATAAAGTGTAAGGCCATAAAAAGTTATACATATTTAAAATAGTAAAAGAAAAGTCTTGATTATAATTTTAAGAGGTCTTACAGTTGGGGACAGAAAGACGATCGGGTTGGATAAATCTTCAAAAAGGCAATGATGTTATTGAATAAATATGTGCACTGCCCGTTTCAAAGTCAAAACGCTGCACGGATGTCTATAGATGAATGTATCTGAAGGGAACAGACTGTCCTCAGAAACGTGTTGCATGTTCATTTCTTGTCTGACAAAACAGCGTTAATGCTGATTTGTATACAGCAGTTACTAGGCAAACTAATATTTCAGCGCTCCTAAAGCGCCCCCTAGTGACAGAATTATTTTTTATTTCCAATAAATTTTTTTCCAGCTTTTTATGGTCAAATTATTGCAATTATCAATCCATGTTTTTATGCAGCAGACACATAGAGGTGTAAATGTGAAAAAGTTAATGTGCCTTTAAAAAATCTAAACAATTACGTAATATATATATATATATATAAATAAAAATAAAATAATCTTATATATCTTTTTTTTATATAAACTTTTTTGATTAAAATGTAAACTATCTGATTTTCTATATTTAAAAAAAATGTATTTTTTATTTGAGCTAGTTATTCGGGCTCCCAAAATCTGATGAGTACCTGCCCAAAGGGCTACCAGAGATTTTAACACTTTGCGAGCCCTGAGCCGTCAGTCACTCCCTGTCACTGACACTGCACTCCGCTTAACTTGGAACTGGATTTTTTTTCTCTTTCTCTCAACCAAACCCTGTACCGGCGTTGCACAAACTGCATGGCAATTAGGGGTGTGAAGTATGACGATTTTTTTTTTATTGTGGACAATTAAAAGGTCTCCACAATCTGCTTTTGTAGAAATACAGTATATTTCGTGCTACAGCGCACATTCTGTCAGATACAATTCTGGCGCCTCCGTGTCAATATACTGTACAACGCACAAAGCACACGTACGTTTGCAAGATGTCTGTTAAAGATCTCTTGATCTGGAAAGCATCTGCTGTGTACAAACGTCTGGCAGATGTCAGTAAGATGTCAGTTTTACACACATTCTGAATCACAAACATCTAATAGAGGTCTATTTGACATCTGATAGGAAACGTCCAATAGACATATTGCAGATGAGCAAACTACGTCTTGTAGATGTCTTGCAGATGTAAATGCAGACGTCAAATAAATAGACATCTCTGAGATGTACGTGTGCTAATCAGAATCCGCCATGAAGAATTGTACATACATGTCAAATCAGTAAATAAACTCCCTTTGCAATTGCGACAGTGGTGTCATTTTTGTTTAATGTAGAACCTCTTTAATACATTTTATCAGTTTTTTGAAGGTCCCAGAGTGGAGACATGTAGGCACTCTCAGACTCGAATACGGGACTCGAGACTCGACTCGGACTCGAACACTGGTAATGGTGACTCGACTTGGACTCGACTCGGACTCTTCTTTGGTGACTCGGACTTGGACTCGGACTCGAACACTGGGACTCGAGACTCGACTCGGACTCGACAGTTGGTGACTCGACTACAACACTGGCATGGACTTTACCGTTAGCCATAGATACCTTGCTGAAGCACAAGATGACATTAATGTTCTGCTTGAGCAGATGACAATTATAACTTAATGAGTGTATGGAAACCAGAAAATGAACATTTTGTTTAAATGCTTAGACACATTTTGCTGTGTTTTGTTTGGGTTTAGGAAATGAAATCAAATAAATTCTATTGTCTATCCTCTCAGGATACTTGGAATCAGTGTTACCACAGGCACATCATTTTTTCCATTTTTGGAGCGTAAACACAATTAAACCGATGCAACCTTTGGATCTCACAATGTTTCTCAATGGTGCTGAAACCTAAAGATGTCCGAGTTCCACTCCCCGTGCAACAGATACACCACTGTCATTGGCTCATCTGCGTTTGAGGGGAGGGGCTTACCGATAGGTCAATTGGCCCATTGATGAAATCCAATGGGTGGGTTTGTTGCATGGCATCTGTTTTGTGTGAGTTCCTGAAGTTTAGATGCATGGGGATATCATTCCATGTTCCAGTCGCACTGATGGGGAGAAATTTAATGTTTAATGTTGAGAAATTATTATTTCAAGAAGTGTAAAGCATTTTGGCTTGTTCATGTGTTTCGTGTTCGATCCGGTCATTTCCTAATTAAAAACCCTGGATAAACAGTGAAGTTTGATCCTTGCTGCACACGCTCTGCTGCATTTGTTTCAGGTAATGTCATTGACTACAAGAATGCCAGGTACGATCTTCAAAGAGCCATATAGAATGCCAAGAGAAACTACAGCGTCACTACAGCGTCACTGCATGTGGTGGGGATTACAGAATATCACAGACTATCAGAGCAAGGGCAGGTATGAGAACTCTGACAACCGCTTTACACCTGACAAATTCAATGAATTCTTTGCACACTTTGAGGTTTCCAACAGCGAACCAGTAGGCATTGGTTTTGTCAAAGGGAACGCAAAGAGCTCACCGTAATTTACGATTTCATCTAAAGTCATGGCAAAGACAATCAGAAAAATAAACATGCATAAATCAGCCGGCCCAGACAACATCCCCATTCAGGTCCTGAAAACCTGTTCAGCTGCACTATAGCCGATGTCTTTGCGGATATATTCAACCTGTCACACAAGCCATGACTCCCACCTTCTTGAAGAGTACCACCATCCTTCCACTGCCTAAAAACAGCAAAGCACACTGCCTCAATGATTTCCAGCAGCAACAGTGATGAAGTGGTTCATGAGTTACATCAAGACCTTTATTCCAGATACCTTAGATCCACTTCAGTTCACATACAAACCAAATAGATCTACAGAGCCATTAACGCAACAATTCACATTGCCCTCACACACTTGGAGAACAAAGACAGCTATGTTTGAATGCTGTTTATAGATTATAGTTCTGCATTTAACACAGTGATTCCATCAAAGCTCACAAATAAGCTTCATACCCTTTATATGCCACCCACCCTTTGCAGCTGGGTTCAGGACTTTCTAACAGGCAGACCACAGACTGTCAGAATTGGGAATCATACATGCAAAATCATACTGATCCCCATGCTCTACACACTCTTCACCCATGACTGTGTAGCTTCTCAGAATAACAAATTCAAGCTGATCTGCAGACACAGGGTACAACAGTGTCAGCTCGCGCCATCCGTCGCCATCTGAATGAAAAGGGACGCTATGGCAGGTGCTTCTGGTGCTGCTTCTGGCACTGGATGCCTTGACTGTGTGAATGGTATCATGAAATCTGATGATTACCACATAGTGGCCAGTGTCAGAAAGCTGCGCCTCCACCAGAGGTCATGGGTCTTCCAGCAGGACATTGACCCAAAGCACACTTCAAAAAACACTCAGAAATGGTTACAAACAAAGCACTGGAGAGTTCTGAAATGGCCAGCAATGAGTCCAGATCTGAATCCCATAGAACACCAGTGGAGAGATTTCAAAACAGCAGTTGAGAGAAGGCATCCTTCAAATCTGAATGACCTGGAGCAGTTTGCAAAAGAAGAGTGGTCCAAAATTCCAGTAGAAGAAGGTGTAAGAAACTCATTCATGGTTACAGGAAGCCATTAATTTCAGGGGGTGCTACCTAATATTAAGTTGGTGGTGCCGATAATTTGGTCCAGTGCATTTTTAGAGTTCTGTGTGGAATTGTATCAGATTTGACTTTTCTTCTCTTTTTTTTTTTTTTTTTTTTTTGTGTGTTGTTCCAATGCAAACAGCAACAAAAAATAAATAACTAAATAAACAAAAAAAAAAAAAAAAAACAAAACAAAAAAAAAAAAAAAAAAAAAAAACCAAACAAACAAAAAAACATGTGACTACCAAAACATTTGCAGCTACAACAATTTTCTGAGAGAAGTGTTGCATTTTCTAAAAGAATTGCAAGGGTGCCGATATTTTTGGCCATGTGTGTAGCAACAGAGTCTGGGCCAAATCTGGCTTAAATTTGAACATCCTATTCATATATCAAACTATACTATGTCAAACAATATCAAACTACTTCCTCCTTGGTGAGGAAGACACAACAGCACCTCTAGGCAGACAAATAATTAAAGGGAAGCAGCAGAGGAAATAAAATCCTCTGTGTCAACACTAGAGGTCAGTAGACTGTAATCACTGGAGGTAAGTCTGAGACATTTAGTCAGTAATGGAGCCCTTTTAATGCATGTATTATTTATTTTAAATATATAAATATATTTTTGGTCATTCGATTATATATAATATAATTTTGTCATATTACTATATTCAGTAAGTTGGTTTACTGATCTTACTGTCTTCCAGCCTTGTCAAGCTAATATTTTTCAGGTTAGGTTTTTCAGGCTTTTTAGAGTTGTTTTGGGTAATTTCAGCAAGTATCCTGGATTCAGTTTAAACCAGCTAAGTCCAGCAACCCATCTTAGGCTAATAAGCATAGTAAATACGAAATACCACATTATGTTGCTGATCATTTTAAGTTCACACAAGCTAGCTGTTCATCAGTATCTCTGGATTATAAAATGACTATAAATAACCAGTTGTCTCAAGGGAAGAAGCTTATTCTGCCACCTAGTGGTAAAAATTACATAACTAAACACTGATGGTAGGAGTTTATTTTTTATACTTTTGCATACACAGTCTTATTGTACTCAACTATAATGACCAGAAATATTTAGCTGAATGTGTTTTCTTAAGTTACTAAATTCACAATTATATGTTATGCATTAACTATCTGTTCCTTGTACTATAAACATCTTAAGTACGTCATTCATATTCTGACCAGACCAATTTATCCTTTTTGGCTTTAGATAGAGATTTGTGCAGCATTTACAAAAGTATAATACTTTGAGAAAAGTACAAATTATTGAGCCGTTTTATAAATGAACCAGCTAGGTGGAAGCAAAGAGAGAATGAAACCACTTCCTAGTGTGTCACACTTGAACTGGATGTAACCCCTTAAAATACAAAAAAAAAAAAAAAAAAAAAAAAAAAAGATAGAAGATAGAATTAAGAATCAAACTTAATTATAATACTTTAATATGATGCACACTGTTTTTTTTTTTTGTTTTGTTTTGTTTTGTTTTTTAAATATGGCCAATTTAGTTTGTGAGTCTGGTCTGAGCTTTGTTTGGGTCAGAATACACATATGTGAAATAGATGAATGTGGTTTATTCTTTTGGATGAACAAATGGTGCTTGAACATCACAATCTGGACATTCATTCTGTTCTAGGTTTTTGCAAGGCTATATGTGGTGACCTTTTCACAATGAACTGTTTTTCAAGGCAAATTATCAATGTTTGTATAGTTTTAAGAGGCTGAAGACACAGCCTGAGGTTATTCCATGTCTGTAACATTTGATGGAATCAATGTATGCTATATTAATGTACAGATAAGATATTGTAAAGATATTGTGATTTAATGCTTGCTTAAGCTGTATATTAACATACTTAGATTTCCACAAAAGATTTGAGCCTATCCAGCAGAATCAGATATTTATGGTTTAAGAAATTTATTGTGAGTGAGTGGAGTTGATTATCAAGATATAATATTCCTGGATGTGATGAACATTCAAACTAATTTTGACACACACACATATAATTTGCAACATATAATAATTTATGCTGACAGTATTTTTAGATGTTTGATGGTTTAGGTCAATTTTAGGTCAGGTTTGAAAAAATGCAAATGCAAAACAAACAAACAAAACACACATTTAGAAGAGATCATGCTGAGATCAGTATGGTAACTTTTCTCTTATAATGGCTTTAAGGTTTATCAAAATACACAGTACTGCAAGTAGTCTCTCTTGGTAAATGGAAAAATCTGTGACCACACAGAAGGCAAATGAGAGGCATGTGACCACACTGTTGGCTGATTGTGTCTGACATCTCACACACATGCAAACCACATCAGAACTACAATAAACTCTTTTTCTTTTATTTTTGTCTTTTAAGTGAAGTGTATTTTTCAAGGCGTTTTTTTCTAAGGAGAATTTATGTGAATATTTATTATGAATTTCTTTTTTGTTCTTATTTTTCTTATATAATTTCTTATTTATAAATAATCAAACATCATCAACATAAGATTAGATCCCTTGAACACAGCTGACGATGCTTTGAAGTGACGCTTCAGTTGTAAAAAGTATTTCGTTATATAAATAAGTTTTCCTCAATTTCTTTCCTCCACTTGCATTTCTCGCAACACTAAGGTAGTAGAGCTGAGATGTGAAGAAAGGAAGTGAGAAAAGGAAATGACTATGAGCATTGCTGTTGTAGCTGAAGACATCAAGATCCAGAAGAGTACAGAAAAAAAATCAAATTTTATTTCATTAAAAATAATTTCATGTTTAGATTGTTTAGAAAAAATTGTCAGTTGTCTATTTATCGACTCCCCTTGAAACATTTTAATGCTACATATTCAGACAACAAGGTTATGAAGAATATGGTAAAATATGGTAAATACACCCAAGCACTTCACACCTTGACAGTTCTCTGATTTAAAATTATGATTGCAATTATAAAACCCCCCTGATCATCCTGTCTTCTCCCTCCATCATCTCCACCCTGGACTCTGTTCGCCATCCTCCTTCCGGGGTCCGTCCTCTGCCTGAACCTCCTCCAGTACTGTCTGCCTGCTTTCCTGCCAGCCCTTTGCCATCACCTGTCAGCATCCCATATCCACTCCTTTGTCCTCCTCCTGAGTCCCCCTCTGTCCCCCCTTTGTTGTTCCAATGGTGTGAAGTCAGAATTCTTAACTGTTTAAATTAATTTTAAATAAATTTTAAAATCATTTAGAAAATTGTAAATTTCCTTGTTTTTATTGTTGTGATTATTTTTTGATTATTTAAACTCATTTTATATCTAAAGCACTTTGAATTAACAATGTGTATGAAATGCGCTATATAAATATACTTTGCCTTGCCTTGCCTTATGTCATTCCAAATCTGTAAGACAAATTAAGATATTAAGATCATTAATATCATCAAAATACACAATACTGCAAGTTTAGGGTCTCTATACTAGAGAATAAAAGTCTAAGCATAAATAGGAAAACAAGTCTGTGGTCACATTCACACAGAAGACAAGTAACCACACTGCTGACTGATTGTGTTCGACATCTCACAAATACAACCCTGTCAAAACCAGTCACATTTACACCACAATAAACTGGAGCTTTTAAAACACTTTTAAGTTGTCAAGTGAAGCGTATTATTGGTATTATTCAAAGAAAATGTATGTTCATGCTAAAATTAAAACCAGAAGCCTAATCATATGTTTCAGAGCTCAAGATTCTGTTGTGGTCTGAACTTTATTTGAGTCAGTATAGCATATAGGTCAACTAGATGAATGTGGTTTATTCTGTTGGATGAACTAATGGTACTTGTTCCTAAATGTCTGTGTGTGTGGTTGGTTTGCATGTTTAGTTTGTGAGTCCATTTTGTCCAACTGTCAACTTGAACCTTGCAGTCTGATGTCTGTTTTGCTCTACACAGAACAGCTGTAATGTGACATATATGTTCTATTAGAGATTACTAAAAAAATAGGTGATATAACCTAATATAACATTTATAACATAATATAACATTTACATAATTTTGAAACCCCTGGTGATAATGTTGTAAATGTTAAGTTTCTGTACATTATGACCAGTTCACTTCATAAGACCTCAATATATAAACAGGTATTAATCGGGTATTAATTTTGTGTTCCCACTATATGCTATATATATGGACTTTTAGGTGCTGACTTTTTATTGACTTTTTATTGATCACCGAAGACCATGATTTTAGCTAAACAAACAAACAAACAAAAAAATTCTTTACTATTCTACCTACTATAAATTATTTTGGGGTAACCCATGCTTTTAAGTTGCTACAACTGGTAACTGGAAGTCACTGAGAAAGTCAGAAACCATCATCTGTGTGGTAAAACACAACCATTCCATACTGTTGGTGTAACCTTTGATCAAATCAATGTATGCAAACTAATTAGTAATGTACTGGACTTGCAATGATGATTTAGGTCAAAAATAAAGAATTAAAAAGTAATGTATTATTATTATTATTATTTTACATTATATTTGTATACTAACATCCAAAATTTAAAGTGCAGCAGTCCTTAAGCAAAATGTGAGCACAATCCGTTTGCATGGTGGTATTGTGTAGTAAATAATAATTGCTAAAATATTAAGATATGTAAATATTGCATTTTAAAGATTGTTTTCTATTACAGATAAAATAACATAACTTAATTAAAAACAAACAAACAAACAAAAAAAAAAACAACAACCACAAAACAAAACGGCTACACGCCTGTGCGCGTTCACGCGATAGGACGTGCCATCCTGTCTAGAAACATCAAGCGATTTCTGTGCTGATAATAACAGAAGTTTTTGACACATCTCACGGCTAAGGAATATGACTCTCATTTTAGTTTTGCTGCGTTTATGTTTATGGCATTTGGATGGTAAGTATCTAAGGTTTCTGCTGTTGTCGCTGTTGTTGTTTTATGTATTTCTTGCAGTACGAGTAAAATAATATTGTGTAAACTCGCATCAATAACATTAACGCGCAGAACGTATAATAAGAACGTAAACGTATAATGTCTTGTGCGAAACAACAACACTTTAATCTTTTTTAAATAAAGTGTGTTTCCATTTATTTACGTCTGTCTGCGCTAACACTGCTGATGTATGAATGTGTTTCAGGGGTGTTTGGTGTTGTGTCAGGTGAAATGAAGACTTTGTCAGTGATGGAGGGAGATTCTGTCACTCTACACACTGATACTGACATACAGAGAAATGATGCAGTGATAGAGTGGATGTTTGGAGCTGAAAACCCAGATACTGTCATTGCTGAAATCAACAGAGCGGCAAATATCAGTGATGTTACTGATGAGAGATTCAGAGACAGAGTGAAGATGGACAGTCAGACTGGATCTGTCACCATCACAAACATCAGAACCACAGACTCTGGACTTTATAAAATAGAAATCACCAAAAATGCAGTAGTAGACAAAACATTCAATGTTACTGTCTTTGGTGAGTACAGAATTTGGTCTGTTCTCTCCAGATGTGTTTGAAATCTTTGCCACAAATGATCATTTACTGAATCATTGCAATACTGAAGTTAATGAGACATAAAGAAAAAGAACTTCACTCTGTGTGTTGACTAAGATCTCAACCAAATTTGACAGATTCTCTTGATCCTCTGATATTTTCCAGCTCTTCTTCCTGTTCCTGTCATCATCAGAAACTCTTCTCAATGTTCTTCATCATCTGAAAGTTCATCAGTGTCTAAATGTTCACTGCTGTGTTCAGTGGTGAATGTGAGTGATGTGACTCTCTCCTGGTACAAAGGAAACAGTTTAATCTCCAGCATCAGTGTGTTTAATCTCAGCATCAGTCTCTCTTTACCTCTGGAGGTTGAATATCAGGATAAAAACACCTACAGCTGTGTGATCAACAACAACATCAGCAACCAGACACAACATCTGGACATCAGTCAACTCTGACTGTTCCTCTGCAGGTGTCACAAAACACATAGTGCTAATATCTGTTGCTGCTGGAACTCTGTTGATTGTGGTTTCAGTTGGGATGTTCTGGATCTGCAGGAAATGTAGAAAAACAGATCAAAATGGCAAGTCTAAATAAAGTACAGCTAATAAATTGTACTATATATATATATATATATATATATTAAATATGAGGAAACATAAATTAATATATGTGTCATTATTGTTAAAATAGCTCAGGCCCATGAGGAAGAGATAACTTACGCAGATCCAAAGTTCTATAAAAGAAATGCACAACAAACGGTAAGAAAAAAGTTATTAATGACATTGCAGTGTGTCTGCATTAGTTCTAGTGACTCACTTTCACTCACCATGTTTTCTACTATAGAATTCCCACTAAAATTACTATTTCTGTTGCTCATCCCAAAGACTTCATCTGATGTGAACTGATTATCACAGTATTTAAAAAAAGTAGCATAGACAATCATATTTATCATTTTGTTGCCTTAGAATTATAAGATTCTATCTGCATTCTGAGCACTTTTGAGATAACGAGCTTCAAAGTTTTTTGTGTAGATAGAATCATTTTTGTTTTCTAAAAAAGGCAAAGTGTAAAAATGTACACAGCTTACAAAAGAAACATCACATAATGTAAATAAGTTGTCACCGAATAAGAATATGTGAATAATTCAATTTTGACAAAAAATGTCAGATAGAACCTTATAATTCTAAGGATGATTTACATAGAAAACACTACAACAGTAGATTTTTGGGACTCTTTACACTGTATAAAGGTACTGATTTGGCATCTATATTTCCATGAAGAAATTTTAATATCCATAGAATCTTTTCATTCCACAAAAGGTTCTTTATAATGTAAAAAGTCTCTTTAGATTTTTATATTATTCACACTAAGAAAAAAATGTTTATTTTTAAGAAATAATTCATTTAAAAGAAAAAAATATATAATATCTGTAATCTTTTACGTTTCAAATTTTAATACTCAACATTTCAATTCAGTATTGAGTAAATTCAATACTCAACAGTACTCAGCACTGTTGCCAGCTACCATTTCACATAAATGATTTTAGTTGGATGACTTAAGATGTAAAGAGCTGATAGAACAATAAAGACTAATTGCTTTGGAATAAATTATACAATATCAATATGAAGTATATGTAATTCATAGTATAAATATAAATTCAATGCAGTTTCGAATTTATTTCAATTTTTCTGTCGGAGTTTCATCCAAAATTTGTCTTGCATCCCACAACATGGTAATTATGGGAATATTTTAATAAAAAATAAAATAGCCAACTTTTAAGTCTTGCGGTAATACTAATTTCATCTATAGCATTTTGTGTATCCTAAATACAGTTAAATGACAACAAATTAAGAAAACATCTTCATCAGTTTGACAACACAGGCGCTGCAAATCTTTGCAATGCAAACACAAATACGGAAACGCGCTGCAAATTCTTACAACGCAACCAATCACACAAATGCGCTGCAAATAGCACAGACCACAACGGAAATGTTTCAGGGGGACCTGTGTAATTTGTCAGATTAGTCTAATAATATCCAAAAGACCAATGAATCTATGATCAGGATGTTAAACAAAATAATCAGGTCCAGATATTGAACATTTATTTTTCTATTGCCCTTATGCTATTTCATTTTGGACTGGCTTTAAAATAGACATAACAAAGAAATTAAGCAAACCCCTTAATTTAGATTTTCATGATATTTTACTTTGTTTTCAAAACCCCTCTTTTTCTGATAAACAGGTTTATATTGTAAATCTCTTAATTATCTTAGCAAAGTTTTATATTCACAAGTCAAAAGTAAGTCAGAAGAAACCATTATATATTACATTTTGTAACACTGACCTTAAAATTTACCTTGAAACCCTTTCTAATATAAGATCTCAAAACAAGAAGCTCATAAAAACAAAACAAACTTTAAAGCTTTTCAAATATATGTAACTGCCCTGGAATGTCCTTTTTTTTTCTTCTTTCTTTTTTTTTGGTATGTTTGTGTTCATTTTGTGTGTTTTCTCTTTCTGCTGTTATTTATTTTTTTTTTTTTTGTAGATGAATTTGCAATTTGAAATGTTGCCTTGTTTTTTTGTTCGATGATGAAACTGAATTTAAAAAAAAAATAATAATAATAATAATCACGTCCCAGCTGGGTTCGTCACTTTTTGAGGTCCCCCTGAATTTGTTGTCGTTTTTTTCTGTTTGCATGTGTTTTCTTAAGTTGCAACGCGTTGAGCTCTCTCGGCCACCGTATAAATGACATTTTCAGACTTTTATTTAGACGAAATGATTGGAAACGACATGCTATAAAATCTATAAATATTTACCTTGATTTTTTTTTTTTACACATTTAATTTTAAGCTTTTCACATTCATATTTTCTTCTTGGCAAACAAGTGCACTACTTTAGAAGAAGAAAAACTTAATTGGTGGCAAAATTACAGTGAAATTAATTATATAAATTGTCTAATTTCAGCCAGCTCTTGCTATTTTTGTGTGAATTTTTTGTTGTTTGTTTTATCCATAGTACATACTTGAGGTATGTAACATTTTAGTGTGATTAATCCTAGATAAGCACTACATATTAAACAAAAGTTGTGTCGTCTGTGTTTGTATGTTTTTTTTTTTTTTTTTTTTTTTTTCAGAGCATTAAACCAGAGGAGGAGGTGGTGTATGCAGGCATTGTGAGATAATCACATTCTGAGTCATCATTAATTATGTTTTGCTCTTAGTAAATACATTTATTAAATATGTATTATTTTTATTTAAAATATGCATTTATTTGTGATATTTGTGAGTGTGTTGTGTCTTGGTATTTTAATGTACGTTTTATTCTGATGAGTTAAAAGTCACTTTTACTATTTGTAATTAAATAGATTTTAACCAGGAGTTTTTTACCGGAGTTGTTACTATATGTATGTATGTATGTATGTATGTATGTATTTATTTTATTTTATTATTTTTGCTGCAGTAGTGTACAAGAAAGCCCACACACACCAGAGTAATGTTGTTTGGTTTGTGATCCTTGGGCATGTCAGTGTTTTTAAAACTCATACAGGTCAAGCTCATTCATAACTTACTGGAAAATTAAGTGTTACACTCTGCCTTCTCAGCATGGTGCCGTTTTAGCTTGCTTGTCATCTCTCATTTCTCAGCTCTTTCATCATTAGTCATGTTTTTCATGGGATTCATACCAGAGGTCGCGTTAACCAAAAATTGTCCACATTTTTTTATCAGTGACAGAAAAATCTGAAGGCCGTCCGTCACTTTGACAGATTACACTGAGGGTGATCTATTGTAAATTGTAGCTGTTATTCCCACCCCTGTCCAGTTGGTGGTGAGTGCATTCCAGTCTGGCTGCAGAGCACAAGATCCAGAACATTTGATTATGCACAGGCGAGTACACAGAAGCTACAACAATCTATCACGCCACATTAAAGAGCGCCAAAATGGTATTTAATGCTTGAATTTCCTAATGAAATGGACAGAATTTGAAATCGGAGACTTTGTTTTGTATCAAAAGTAACACAAACCTAGCCTATTGCTATTTATTGGAAGGAAGGTGCACTGTGTACTACTTATTCATCAGCTAAAAACAGCATAGACCAAAAGATCGATTGGGATTTAAGGATCAATATTGGTTCATCAAAATGAGAATCTATTAAAATCGAGAAATCTTTTTGTTTGTTTGTTTTTGTTTTGCTTTTTGCTTTGTTTTATTTTGTTTTTTTGTTTACCCAGCCCTAGTGTATTTTGTTTTTTTTAAACACTGTGCTGTCGTCCTGTAGGTTCATGATTACAAATGAAAATGTGAACAAAAATAAAAACAATGAAATGTATTATTCTAATTAAAATCTGAAAATTACAATGACAGGTAATAATAGATTATGACAGGATTTTTATGACCCTATCCATCAAAATGACGGACAGTGTTAAAGTCTAGCGCAACCTCTGATTCATACCCAAGGATTCTACATCCTAAGTTTAATTCCGTGCCGGCTGAGCTACCAACCAAGCTTGTGTGTCTGGAAAGCGAAACGTGTGACGCTGTAATCATAACTGTGTATGAAAGCAATCACAAGTGCTCGCTGTTTTACAGACTCTAGTGTTCGTTTCTGTTGGAAACTGCAGTGATATGTACTTATTGGTATTTCGCATCTTGCGGAAAAGTTCCCACAAGTAGGAAGAAAGCCTTGCAGAAGCAGAACCGATGAGCCATTTTCTAAAATCCATGTTTAATTTATGTGATGTACTGTACTGTAAAAAAACAAAAAACAAAAAAAAAAACCTCTGGTCTCAATGAAAAGTCTATAATATACTTTGGTTAAACATTCTCAATGGTTTTGTAAAACAACACCCTTTTTACCTTGTCAAAATGAGCTCTGCAGAAATCATCCCATTCTGAGGGGTTGTTCCTTTAAATGCAAATGAGCTCTGCTCGCCCCGCCCCTCTCTTCTCTCTGTGGAGTGAGGTGCTGCTCTGAGAGATTGTTTACTTTAGCCGCATTTAGCGCGTTTAGCCACGGAACTGGCTAACTAGCATGTTATTAGGAAGGGTAATTGCAGACATTCATAAAAAAGCCCTTATACTCACTTCTGCTGTAAGTGAAGCTGGATCACGAATGATTTTCACGAACATAGATGCATTTATGTAGATCGGGAGGCGCATTCCCTTCACAAACAAATGTAATACTGCATTTTCAGTGGCTCAGATGTCGGGAGTAAATGACGATCACTATTTTTATTATTAGATCCAGTAACACAACACCTCAATCGCTCAATCAGAGATATTCTTGTGTAACTTACATCCCTGCTCCGTCTTTGAAACAATGGAGGTTGGACTGTTACAGCTGATCTGAGGTAATCAATCAACTATCACACCGACAGGCATTTGAGAATACAAACTGTAGTTTGTTATTTTATTTAGTTAAAATACATGATAAAATACAATTATTTGAATATGCTTATATATTATATTATATGAAGAGTTAAGATGCAAAACCAGCTCAAAGCCATCTCGGTCAAAAATGAGATGATGATACTCAGTGAATGCTCTCGACACATATTATACATCCATCAAATACTTTTTCTTCAAACTCACTAAAATTCCAGTCTTATATACATAAGATATTTCACATAAAAGATGTTTACATATAGTCCACAGGACAAAATAATAGTTGAATTTATAAAAATGAAATGTAATCAAAAATGTACACATTTACAGATATATACAGATTTTTAATACTGTGTTGCTACCTGAATGATCCACAGCTGATACATTGTTGTTCACTATCGGCAGCCAGAAAAATGAGTTTTGTCTAAATTTGGCTGAAAATTTTGTTCAGAGCCTGCAACCTTTATAGTGGTGCATGAATGAGACCTAAAACTTGGAAACAAGTTAGCATTAATAGCGACCCTCACCATTTATCCGGGCTTGGGACCGGCATATAGCTGATGAATTGGCTATATGGCGTGGTTTACAACATTATTTTGGAACTAGCATGGGCTAAGAAACACATGCCAAACTAAAAAGCTCCAATTATCGATGGGATAGATGCGGAACCTCGAATACTGAAAAATATTTCAGGAAGAGGCAGGGTTGTTTCTAGCCTTACAGGTCTCCCATCAAAAACGTTGTTTTGTACCTTTATCATGAATAGACAACCATTAAAATAACAGAGGTGGTAAAGAAAAAGATGATGAATCAAAGCTCATCTCAGCCTTTCTACATGTAAGGGTGCACACAGTAATGCACACAAAGTACGAGTTAAAACCCTGTATTTACAGTAAGCCCTAGCAGCTATTTCTTTATTACAGTAATTACAGTATTGAGGATGACTTGGCAGTTATCCCTTTTTTAAAGTCTCTAACAACTTTCACAGTGCTGCAATAATACTGATTGAAACTATTTTTTTACTGTATATACTCTTTGTATATACTTTTACTGTAATCCTTGGTGTTATGGCCATATTCTTTATGGTCAGGGCTGGATTTACCCTTATTTTTGTTAAGGAAATAAAGACGATGCTAACTTAGGGTTCACCTAAAATACGTCATCCCTGCACCACTTTAGTAGACAGGTTTAGCTTAGTCTAGCTATAATTGTTTTTTTTTTTTTTACTAAAATGTCCTCTTTCTTCTCCTTTCTTTCTCATTTCTAACTTATTGCCTTAAAGGGTTAAGGCTTATGTCAGCCAAAAAGGATTTATTCATTGTCATGTCATTTCAAACCTGTATAGCTTTCATTCTTCTTAAAAAAATATATATTTTGAAGAATATTGGTAACCAAACCATTCTAGTTCCCACTGACTTCCACTGTATAGACTTGTTTTGTGTTCAAAAATGTAAATGTTTCTGGCCGCTGGAGATAAGTGATATCAATGAAGAGAAGAAAGAAAAAACAAACATCGCTAGAATCGATGGATCCCTGTTTGCATCTTCAGACTTCCTGGATTTTATGTTTGCTTTCTTTGGCCATCAGAGCTCCTTTGCTGATTTCAGTGTGTCCAGATTGCATCAAGTTGGCTGAAATGCAGAATAAAACATATTAATGTCTTATTTTTCAGTCATTGGGAGATATTAGAAAGACATTAAAAATATAACATTTTCATAAGACCTGCCTTTTTGATATCCTCCTCTTTTTTTCCTATAGTATATCACAGCTCCAAGCACTCCAAGTGCTAGTACAGAGACTACAGAGACCAGCACTGCAATTAAAAGCACTGGAGAATTTGTGGTTTCAAAGCAGGAACCTAAAAAGACAAAGAAAAAAATGATATGAAATATGTTAAGGACCTACAAGTACAGTAGCTATTAGGAATGCGACTGGTCACTGATCATAACCGGCTGATAAATATTTCCGGTTACACTTTATTTTAAGGTAATATTACTGCAGAGAATTAGTACAGAGTAATATTAAATTAGGCCTGTTATATGTAGTTACTGTAGGATTAAGACTGTGGTTTGGTTTAGGGTTTGTTTCTTATAATTATGCATCTTTTATTGTCATCACCAAAGTAAGTATTCTGTACATCACCTGCAAATATATAGTTAACTTACTTCATATGACACAGGGGCATAATAATAGCATAGGGATACAACATTAGGTTTAATTCAGACAAACTTAATATGACTCCATCAAATAAGTAGTGTACTTAGTTTTAGTGACAACGCAAAAATCACATTCATCTGCAAAGTGTGTTTTGTTCAACATAACTGCATAAAGGCTCAAATATATTTGATGTTTATTTTGTTTCTGAGTTCATAGTTCCTGTGACCTTAGTTGCCTGTGTTTCTAGTGGGTTTTTATCGGTGTCCTGAGTTTTTGTTTGTTTGTTAGTTTCTTTCCATGGTTACTCATTGCTGTTTAGCTAATTGTTTTTATTTATTTATTTATTTCTGTGTACATATTCTGCCTAGTTACCACTGTCTGTTTTGGTTATTGTCTTATCTTACTTATCTTACTGCCTTCTGGATGAACTTCTTATTGCTGCTTTAATAAACCTGGTTGTGCATAGATCCTAATTCTGACACTTATTGCCTGCTTGAATGTAACAGTTTCAGTAACACTTACATTTCTGTAATGCTAATCAATCATTCAGTTCTAAGTAATAATTAAATTATTGCATGATTTAAATACACATTTATTAAATATATGACAGAGATCAGCTCAGTTTATAAACACTAATATCATATCTGATGTACCTGCACATGGCTGACAGAGTTGACTGATGTCCAGATGTTGTGTCTGGTTGCTGATGGGATTGTTGATCACACAGCTGTAGGTGTTTTTATCCTGATATTCAACCTCCAGAGGTAGAGAGACACTGATGCTGAGATCAGACACACTGATGCTGGAGATTAAACTGTTTCCTTTGTACCAGGAGAGAGTCACATCACTCACATTCACCACTGAACACACCAGTGAACATTTAGAGACTGATGAACTTCCAGATGATGAAGAATATTGTGAAGTATCTCTGATAATAACAGGAACGGGAAGATGATCTAAAACATGATAGAAAGAAGATTGTTTCTTTATAGTAGACTGCAGGAAGATATGAAAACAGAAAATCTAATGTATTCTTACAGTGTCTTACTTCTAAATGTTCTTATTTTTAAAAACTAACTATTAAAAACTAAGGTTTCTGAATTTGTCATATTCAGTAAATTAATTCAGCTGAGTTTTCTTTTTTGTTGTTGTTGTTTGAGTGATGTATGTTTGGTGTTCCCTTATATAGGATTGATTGATTTGTTTGTTTATTTCATTCCATTTCATTCATTCATTCATATATTTGTAATGTTTCAAGGTCACTGAAACTGAAATACTTACCATAGACAGAAACACTGAATCTCTTGTATGAAACTCTATTGTTGCTGGTGATCTTAAGATTATAAAGTCCAGAGTCTGTTGTTCTGATGTTTGTGAAGGTGAGGGATCCAGTCTGAGTATCCAACTGCACTCTGCCAGTAAACCTTTCACCTATTATGTTGTTACTGGCCTTTCCGTTGATTTGGGCAACTACAGTTTTTCCAGGTCCGTAATACCATACCATCAGATCATCTTTCTGTTTTTCAACACCTGTGTGTAGCGTGACAGTCTCCCCCTCCATCACCAGAACATCTTCTGTCTCATCACCAAACACACCTTGTGAGAAAAACAAAACAAAACAAACAAACAAACAAACAAAAAAAAAAACAGTTTTAAAGTGTATGATTACATGAATAACACTGACATGACAGTAATGTCATTTTCCTTTTTTAAGTATTTTTCTAGATGTTATCAATGCTTTATGTCTCAATGACATGGAAGCAAATAAATAAATTAATTAATTAAAAATAAAGGATTTCAAGAAAAAAAGGTATTCACTTCCTTCCGGTCACATGAGACTGTGACTACCCGTCCCCCCAAAAAATTAATTTTAATGTTACTAATAAGTATTTTTTTGCTGATATATATATATATATATGTGTGTATATATATATGGGAAACCTTTGAGAAAATGAATAGAAGACAGTAGAACATATAATTAAAACAAAAATCGATTTTATTTTCATACAATATAAAAACAAGTTACAGGTTTATCAATTAGTGTATAGATGTAAAACTTGAAAAACTTGATCAGCTAAAATCTAGTGTTATATTCACTGGCTTTTAAATAGTTTTCAGTTAGTAGTCATTTCAAAATAAAATAAAATAAAATAAAATAAAATAAAATAAAATAATAAACATTCTTTAAAGTTTGTCATGCTCAATCAATTGAAAAAATGATCAGCTAAAACCTAGTCTTATATTCACTGGCTTTTAAATAGTTTTCACTTAGTAGTAATTGATATAGTAGTAATTTCAAAATAAGATAAAATAAAATAAAATAAAATAAAATAAAATAAAATAAAATAAAATAAAGTTTTTCATGCTCAATCGATCTTCTTCTTCTTCTTCTTCTTCTTCTTCTTCTTCTTCTTCTTCTTCTTTTTCATCTTCTCAGTATTGTTTCATGATGTTTCATAATTTTGTAACTGAGCAGTACTTTTATTTAACAGTGGGAAATGATGGCATTATTTAGACTGGATAAAATGTGATCTTTCTTATTTTTACAATGTCAAGTCTTGCAGAAGTATCTACTCCGCAGCAGACACACTTTTGGTTAGGTATCCCTTTAAATGAATTAGTTTATAGAGTTTCCCAATGTGTGTCACATGCAGTGCATATGAGAATCTGTGAAATACAGCTTTGTAATTATGAACCATCATGACTGCTAAAATAGAGAATGCAGAAACCGAATATCTCTCTTGACAAACTGCACACACACACACACACACACACACACACACACACACACACACACACACACATTTCAGCTCTATTTTTAAAATCCTAGATCACGAGTTAATGTAAATCCACAAACTAACAGATTGATCAATGTACACAGTTGAAAGAATCACTTGAAAGAAAGGATAAAGCTATAAAATCTTACCATTTGTGAAGACCAGTAAGGATAAAGAAAGAAACACAAGATTGGGAAGCACTGAGTTATTCATATTTCCTCTGCTGGACCAACTGTGCAGTCTGAAACTGAGGTGGAATGTTGATTCCTTGGCTGGACCTTTAGATCTCATTCAAATTTCGTGTTGAAGTCAGCAGCTTCTGACCTATGAGAGGGAGGTAGAGGAGCAAACTCCTTTTGCCACGTAGAACATACGTGGAACAACACCCATTTAAAATGTGCCCTCACTTAAGTTTTGTTTCTTTATAAATGAGTGTGTAATATCAGGAAAGGTAAGTATCAGGTGTGTAATGTACAAAGACACAAGAAAGAGAAACATCATTCAGCTAAACAGGTCTCTAAATTTAGTCCAGGAAGCTTTTTTTTTTTTAACACTTGCTTTATAAATTGCAATAAGAGTCAAACCTTGTTCAGACCCAATGCATAGATCAGCTTTGTAGGAGTAAGGAGGAATTATTCTGAAAAGCATTGCTAATTGATGTTATGGCCCATTGATTTGTGAAGATATATACACTACAAATGTGCCTTATAAGGTAAAATCAAGGTAAAATCAATTTTTAAAAATGTTGTTTCAATTGTGGTAGTCTAAAACGGACTTTTACTATACATTTAAACCTACAACCTTATCTAATAAGTATCAACACCAACATGTTTTTACCCAACAGCCATATGTGAATTTTTTTCTCCATTTATTTCTTTCTTCATAGTTACCCTTACAATTTTGAAAGGATGGATTGTACCATACTGCTGCAGTGTAATGCACTAGTCACTTTAACATTAGTTTTAGGTTTCTTTTAGGACTAATTCATCTATTTTTTTTATGTATACTTATTTACTTATTTATTTATATGTGTGGTTTTATGAGTGTGAATGTAGATGGATATAGTCACATTTCTAGGAGAGATATGCAATTCTGTTGCATGCTACATGCAATGACGATACAACACAATTCTCAAAAACCATGTGACCATGATATGTTTATGAGTTTCCAAACGTCATGTTACAACATGTCCTTATTGCCCTTTGTACTGGACTTTGTTTATAAGTCAATTTATGATCATAATAAAAAGTAATATCCATATACTTATATATGTATAAGTCATCTTGAACTTCCAAAGTTCAAGTCTTCCATTGTTTCCAGTTGTTTGTCTTAATGGACCTTTATCTCACTTCCTATATCCGGTAAGCGAAGCAGTGTATCCCCACTTCCGGTCCCATCGCAACGCAATGAAAACTAATGCGAGTATCTTCTCTTTCCTTTCTTTCACCGGTGTTACTGCAGTGTGTTTGGCTGCTTTTATTCTAAACAATGGCACACTGCCTCAGTTTTCACGATTTCCTGACTGAACACGGATGAGATGCGTGGGATGAATTAAGGTCCTTCTAAATATTACGTGGGAGCACGTTCGCATGCACATTTCAAAACTGAGGATGTTTAGGCCTACATCTCATATCACCTGCTGAAATGTTCCTATTAATATATTTCTCTTCCAAATGTGCATTCTAAATAATAAATAAATTTAACCTGCTGCAGTCAATGGGTCTTCTCATTAACAATGTTTTTGTCATCATATTTTATACCCGTTTACATTAAAATACATTTTAAATAAACACCCTTAGAAAATTAACCATGGATTTACTATAGTAAATGTAGTAACCATGTTATATTTTATTTTTTCCACGGACTGATTTCCAGTTGTATTGCCATAGTTTTACTACACATACCATGGTTAATTTTCGTAAGAGCGGTATTGATGAATGAATACGCGGGCGTTGCCTTAAAGAAATAACAATGTTGAACATTTTAGCTAATTAATCTAGACAGTATAACGCGTTGACTTCGTGATTTGAGTATTATTTAAGAATTTTGGCATAAACTTGGATTACATACAGTGCAATGTCTCTGAATGAAAAATGACAGAATAAAGACTAAAATTTCATACAAATTAATAAATATGTTGATTCTGATCTTATTCATCAGGTCTCACACACACTGCAGCACTGACGCAGTATGGTGAAATCACAATGTTTACGAGCCATGGGTTTCTCAGATCGGATTAAAACTACAAGTTCCGTTGCATCTGGAAAATTCTGTGCACAGTAATCATCAGCATATTTCTTCGCCTGTCTCTGAATATGTCCAGATTTTGAAATCATCCTGCAGATGCTCATTTTACCAAGCTTTTATTCAACTAGTGATTACAGCATATTGAAAAATATACATAACCGGAAGAATCGATACACTGCTTCGACAAGCGCTTCCGGTGTTCAATTCCAGTGCGATAAAGGTCCATTTAATGGTTTGCATGCATTTGTAAAAATAGAAATTATTTTAGATAAATGTATACTTTCGTTGGAGCACCTAACTCCACCCATACACTAAACCGACCCACTTCTGAACAATATAAAACACACAACTGGCAAATATAAGTACAGTCACCGGTATTTATTTCAACTGGCCATAAACAAGCAGTATAAAAGCATTACAAACAAATCCTGTTGCATTCCGAGTCTTCTGAAGCCGTACGATATCTTTAAGCAAATAACAGGAGGTTTTAATTGCTGAAAATGATCCCACTCTGTTAACGCACTCACTCATTCAAAAAGATACTCCTGAACATTAGAATGATGCAATCGGTCACGAGACACATAAGAGCCAATGGCATTTTACAACAGCATGACACAATCAGTCACGAGACACCCAGAAGCCAAAAGCATTTCACAACCAAGGCTTGCTTCTTCCGGTGGCATTTTTTGAATTTGCCACAGACAGACTGTAGTGTGCAGCACACAGGATATTATAAATAAAGTTATATCTGCCTGTTATATCTTGTGTTTTGTTGACAAATGGCTAGGTTCAGGGGCAGGGTTCGGGTTAAATGTGTAAATAGTGTAATGCTGTTATGACTGTTTGCATTGAAAAAAAATCACACCCCAACATATATGCAATAATAGCAATATTATTACCCAATATATAATTTAATAATGACGATAAAATTCCCAGTGCCTTTCGTGTCAGCACACTGACACCAAGGCGTTCTTATGTAAAGTACTGGAGGACCCTGCACGTCGAAAAATTATGCCAAAGGGGTCCTGACCAAGCGTCAATATGTGATGAGTTAGATTTTGTCCCCATTCAGACTGTCTTTCTGGTGTTTGGTCTGATCAGTGTTGTTCTGGTCATTGGGATGACAGGTGAGTTGGATTTTGACCGATTACAATTTAATGTGGCATGAAGCAAATGTGGGATTACAAATTTAAAGAACTGTTTAATGTCTGCAGATCCTAACATATCATATAAAAATCTAAGGTGATCTACACTGTATTGGGCATTTAATGTAAACATAATGCCATCTGTTTGCAAAGTTTTAGTTCTCGTGACTTATCCTTGTGATGTTGAGAGAGTCTTAGTTCCCGCAACTATGGTGCTCAAACCATTTGGTGATGTCATTATGATTATTTGGATAGATCTGCTGAGGTGTTACAGTTGGAGGAAGGTTAATGTCCTGCATCCTCTGTTCTTGATCTGATCAAAGGATGTCACCTCTGAGTGCTTTGTCTCCATTTCTAAGCACTGCCCCCTAAATGTATAAAAACTACAGTGTATCACTGCCTTAGTTAGACTTTTGATGACTGCAGCGCCATGCAGCGCATTCTCAATAAAGAACTCTGCTGAAGATACCCAAGAGTCTCCTGGTCTTCGCTTCTGAGTTTCCAACACAAACATAATAAGCACTTGTAAAAATGTCATAAGGTTTGTTTCCTGTACGCAAATAAAGTTGTTTTATATGTAGAGTTGTTTTATAAGAATGTATTTTAAATGTAGGCCTATTAAAGGTTTCTGCTGATGGAAGTAACCACAGCAACCTGAAGATACAGACCTACAGCAGCTTCCTATGGGCCTCAAACAACCTGAGGACTGAACACAAACACTGATACATTATGTGCAAGTGTGATTAATATGCATGAGTTATTCATTTCCAAATAAATCGAAGTTCTAATAGTTTGGAGTTTTGAGGCTCCTTTGTCTGTCTCTTTCAATAACATGCTTGATGAAGCTGGTATATTTCAGTACAATGACATTGGACATTTGGTGGACATATTGGGAAAACATTTTACAGCCAGAGCCATAGTGTAAGATATTGTAAATGTCTGTAAATCAGTTCTGTCAGTGTGGACTTTGTTTGCACCTTTTACCTTATCATTATATTGATTATGTACAGATGTGTCTCGATAATTGTCCTTGTTTAGCCTGTGTATTTTAGTTCCTGTTCAGTTTGTGTTTGTCTGGTTTTAAATGTCAGTGTGTATATGTGTCATCAGCACTTACCTGTTTGTATTAACTTTTGTGCGGATTTATTAAAGACTGTTAATCTTCATCTCTGTCCTTGTATGTGTTCAACAATACAGTGACTGGAGTTCAAAGTTTTACATATATTTTTAGATTTAACATACTTAATATATTGAATTGTGTGATATTTTGCTTACGTTTTTCCTAAAATGTCTCTTGACAGCCAGATGTTTTATGTATATAGCTGGCATACAGCAGCTCTCTGTTATTCCTATTTTATTAGAAAACCTTGAACAATCACTTGCTGTAAATATATTATATAATTCTGCAATAATAATGCCAAGTTCAATTCAGTTTTATAATGTCAGTTTTATACACTTCTGCTGAAACAAACAAGAAGTTAAATAACAATGTATGCACACAGTGGATTGTATACATTTATATTTGTACAGAATTTTATACTAATAAATAAAAAAGTAAAGGTACAATACCAAAAAGCCCACTTGGAGACAGTAAAGCCCCATTTCCACTAAGTGGTATGGTACAGTACAATTCGGGGTGGAACACCCTGATGCGGCTTGCATTTCTGCCGCGTTTCCGGCATGGTGTATGCCCGGAAAGTAGCGATCAATGTCACAAAGAAGAAGAAAGCACAACGTTGCCTTTGCATATTAGTGTGGAATATTACAATTCTAAAATACACTGTTATATTTTTTGTGTTTGCATATTCTGATGTAAACAAGGCCAAAACGCATGGAGGAATTAGTAAAGGAGACGCTTCATTCCCCTTGTCATTCTGCATTTTGCAGTGAGTCTAGCTCCACCCTTTAGGTACTGGACTACTGCACTAGGTACCCTAACAGAGGGGTCCCAAAAAATGGTACGATGCAGTTAGCTATTTTGCTACCATTCACAACTTGGATTAAAGACCTGCACTCCCATGTTGCCCGATGCAACAGAGAGCGGCACGGGACAGACGGGCAAGTGTGGGCAGGTAGAAACTCGAGTGTGTGTGGGATGCAGAAGAATAAAATGATTAAGGGGACTCCCCGCAAAATGTTTTGAGCAATGTTGATTTCTGGAACACAATGGACAATCAGAGGTGTAAGCATCCACTCACCGTTCAGAATGCTGATGTTCCTGTGCGGTGCTGAAATTTGCGTGGTCCCGACATTACGAAAAATTCATTATGTGTGTAACGCATCCACTGACGGAGTCGGAGGCGTAGGATCCATGTGCGACAAATTTTATTAAGAGCGTAGTCAAACAGGCGGAGGTCAACACAACAGCAAACGGGAACAAGCAGACAATCCAAAATGTAAACGATAATCCAGGCAAGAGGTCAATAGGCAGGCAGCGATACAACAACAGAGTGAATAAACAGTCCGGTTGGCAACAGGAAGTCAGAATACAAGGGAAAACGCTCAGGATTGTTAGATAAACTAGACAAAACTTCGCGAGGAAGCCGCCGGCGCGGCGGCCTAAAATGGCCGACCGAGCGGAAGTGACCCGAGCGACCCGGAACCGGAAGGCGGGGTCCCAGGTACGGGGTGATGGGAGATGCGAGTTAAAAGTCCGGGCATGGTTCCCGCTGGCGGCGGTCAGAGGGAGCCACAGAGACCGCGTTTGTGACAGAGCCCCCCCCCCCCTGCGAGCGACTCCTGGCGCGAGGAGGTGGCCGACGCCGGGGTCTACCCCTACCACGGGGTGCTGGTCGATCTGGATGATTGGAATGAAAGTCTGTGGTGAGTGACGGGTCCAGGATGTCTCCAGAGGCGACCCAAGATCTTTCTTCAGGGCCGAAGCCCTCCCAGTCGACCAGGTACTCCAGGTGACCTCTCCGGCGTCGGGAGTCCAGGATGGTGTTAACACGATACACCTCCTCGCCGTCAATGATGATGGGGGGGGAGGTCCCTGGGAAGCGGTCTCGTCTAGGTTCTCCACTCCTTCCGGTCCGCCAGCGGGCTTAAACAGAGAAACATGAAACGTGGGTGAGATACGGTATTCCGGTGGAAGTTGCAGTCGAAATGATACAGGGGTTATCTGTTTGATTATTTTGAAAGGACCCACGTACCTGGGACTGAGTTTTTTGCAGGGCAGGCGGAGTCGGAGGTCCCGGGTCGAGAGCCAGACCCACTGTCCGGGTCCGTAAGGTGGATTAGGCCGGCGTCGGCGGTTGGCCTGAGTCTGAGTGCGACGGATGGCTCCCTGGAGATGGACGTGGGCCCGGTTCCAGATCTCCTCACTGCGTTGGAACCAGGAGTTGACTGCTGGTAGTTCAGATGGCTCCCCAGACCAGGGAAACATGGGCGGTTGAAAACCAAGGGTACACTGGAATGGGGTGAGGTTAGTGGCGGGTTTGACTAGGGAGTTCTGGGCATACTCTGCCCAGAACAGAAAGCGGCTCCAGTCATCTTGATGATTCTGACAGTATGAACGGAGGAAGCGAGTCAACTCCTGGTTTAACCTCTCGGCCTGGCCGTTTGCCTGGGGGTGATATCCGGAGGTGAGGCTTACGTTGACCCCCAGGAGACGGAAGAAGCTGGTCCATAGACGCGAAGTGAACTGTGGTCCACGATCAGATACAATGTCCTCTGGCAGGCCGTAGAACCTGAAGACCCAGTTGCACAAAAGTTCGGCTGTCTCCATGGCCGTAGGGAGCTTCGGAAGAGGGATGAAGCGACAACCCTTTGAGAACCGGTCTACTACGGAGAGGATGGTAGTGTGTCCGTTGGAGGGTGGTAGGTCAGTGAGGAAGTCCACCGCGATGTGGGACCAAGGACGGTGAGGCACGGGCAGGGGCTGTAGAAGTCCGGCGGGCAGCCGACGCGGGACCTTGGATGTGTTACAGACGGCACAGTTTCGAATGAAGTCTATGGTGTCTGGGCGCACGGTGGGCCACCAGAACCGGTTGCCGAGGAGGTGAAGGGTGGCCTCGATACCGGGATGCCCTGAACTGGGAACAGAATGAACCACTGATAACGCTCGTTGTCGTAGGCTGAGGGGAACGTAGGTGAGGTCGGCTGGGCAGTCAGCAGGAGGAGTGTCCTGAGCCTGAGCTTCGGAAATCTCCGTCATGACGTCCCAGGCTACAGGAGCAACGATCATGGTTGAGGGCAGTATGGGTTCAGGTGAAAAGACTGGCGGACCGGGCTCATGAATGCGAGATAGGGCGTCTGCTTTAGTGTTTTGTGAACCTGGGCGGTACGTGACCTGGAAGTCGAAGCGGGTAAAGAATAATGCCCATCTGGCCTGGCAGTGATTGAGCATCTTCGCTGAGCGTAGGTATTCCAAGTTCTTGTGATCCGTAAGTACCACGAAAGGATATTTGGAGCCCTCGAGCCAGTGTCGCCACTCCTCAAAAGCCAATTTTATTGCTAGAAGTTTGCGGTTACCCACGTCGTAATTCCTCTCGGTGGGGCTTAGCTTGTGAGAATAGTATGCACAGGGAAACATTTTGGAAGGATCGCCTTGCCGCTGAGACAGCACAGCCCCGACGCCGGTACTTGATGCATCCACCTCCACAATGAAGGGTTTGTCAGGGTCTGGGTGATGGAGGATGGGCGCGGTGCTAAATCTCCAACGAAGGTCATCAAAGGCCTGGAGGGCTGGTTGCGACCAGCTGAGACGGGAGGTACCCTTCTTGATCATGGCCGTAAGGGGGGCTGCGACGGTGCTGAAATGCCGGATGAAGCGGCGATAAAAGTTAGCGAAGCCCAGGAAGCGCTGGAGTTCCCTTAGTGTGGTGGGACGTGGCCAATTCAGGACGGCGTTGACTTTCTTGTCGTCCATGGCGACTCCCTCCGAACTAATGATATAACCGAGGAAGGTGACCTTGTTCTGATGAAATTCACATTTCTCTTCCTTGGCAAACAGCTGGTGGGAGATGAGACGCTGGAGAACCGCCCTGACATGTTGGATGTGTTCGGTAAGGGAGCTGGAGTAAATGAGGATGTCATCGATGTAAACGATCACCCAGCGGTTCAGCATATCCCGGAAGACCTCAGTAAGATGGACTGTTGGCCAAACCGAAGGGCATGACCCTGTATTTATAGTGTCCTGAGGTGGTCGAGAAGGCCGTCTTCCACTCGTCCCCTGCTCGAATTCAGATGAGGTTGTAGGCGGAGCGTAAATCAAGCTTGGTGAAGATTTTGGCTGAACGTAGCTGTTCCAGGGCTGAAGGGACGAGCGGGAGCGGGTAACGGTATTTGATGGTCACCTCGTTGAGACCCCGATAATCGATACAAGGACGAAGACCCCCATCTTTCTTTTTCACGAAGAAGAAACCTGCTGAGGCCGGTGAGGTTGATGGTGTGATGAAGCCTTTAGCCAGTTCCTCCCGAATGTACGTATTCATGGCCTCAGATTCAGCTTGTGACAGGGGAAAGATCCGCCCCCGGGGGGGCGTTGCTCCTGGGATGAGGTCGATGGCACAATCACCGGGACGATGCGGTGGCAGTTGGGTAGCTTTGGTGCGGCTGAAGGCCTCAAGCAGGTCCTGATATGCGGTGGGTACTGTGCTCCCTGGTACGTGGGTCCTGGGTGTAACTTGTGACGTGCTTTTGGGTTGAGTACAGCGTTGGTAGCAGTGAGGGGACCAGCGAGTGATGGTGCGAGTGGCCCAGGTGATTGATGGTCCATGCTGATTCAGCCAAGGGTAGCCCAGAATGACGGGTGACTGAGGTGATGGAATGATGAAGAAGCGTAAGGGAAGCGTAAGGTTTCCTGGTGAGCAGGTTCAATCTGGAGGGTGAGGTCCTGTGTGGTGTGGTGAACCTTCCCTGATCCTAGCTGCCGCCCGTTGAGGGCGGCCACTGCTACATGGGGAGAGCAAGAGAGGGTTGGCAAATTATTAGTGGCAATGAAGTCCGCATCGATGAAGTTTCCGGCAGCACCGGAGTCAATTAAGGCTGTGGTCTTCACAGTAATACCATTATATGCTATGGTTACCGGAACATGACAACAGTTAGGGAGGGATTTGAGATCACTCACCGAGGAAGGTTGGCGTGGCGGACGAGTTGGGCAGTTAGCCCTGATATGGCCTGCCTGTCCGCAGTACAAACACAAGTTGCCCCGGAGTCTTCTCTCCCTCTCCTCCAGGGTTAGCTTGGTAGCTCCTAGCTGCATTGGTTCGGGGGTAGTTTCGGAGCTAGGTGAAACCAGAGGTACGGTGGATGATAAGCGGCCGGGTTTCCATGCTCTCATGAGGTTATCCACCCGAATAGAAAGATCTATGTATTGTTCCAGGGTGAGGTTCTCGTCACGGCAGGCCAGTTCCACCTGTAAATCTGGGTGCAGCCCCTTGCGGTAGTGTAACTTGAGCGGTTCATCAGTCCAACCGCTCTGGCCTGCCAGGGTGCGGAAGGTGAGCGCATAATCCGCGGCGGTCCTCCTGCCCTGCCTCAGCGCCATGATCTGTTCCCCGGCCTCACCGCTCTCTGTGCTAGGTTGAAATACCTCCTTGAATCGTTGTAAGAAGGCCGCAAAAGATGGATAGGCAGGACAGTCTAGGCGCCAGACAGTAGTGGCCCAGTCCAAAGCTCTTCCAGAGAGTAGTGAGCAAACAAACGCAACTTTACTCTCATCCGTGGGGTAGAGGTTTGGCTGTTGACTCAGGAAGAGAGAGCATTGCAAAAGGAACCCCTTACATTAAGCAGGAATCCCATCAAATTTCTCTGGAAAAGCAAGACGGGGGCTAGCAGAGACAGATTGAACAGCCGGTGGTGGTGTGGCCGCGGGAGGAGTAACGGGCGGCGCCGTCTGTAAACCTTGCAACGCTCTTACCAGCTGTGCCGTGAGGTCGGTGAGGCGGTCCAGCTGTTGTTGATGAGCGAGGAGCGTCGAAGCTTGAGCAGACAACTCCGTGGTGATGTGATGCACCATCGCAGGGTCCGATGTCGTCGCGGCAGACGCGGGAGTGGTCGCTGGATCCGATGGCGGCGAAGTTTTCTGTAACGCGTTCACTGACGGAGTCGGAGGCGTAGGATCCATGTGCAACAAACTTTATTAAGAGCGTAGTCAAACAGGCGGAGGTCAACACAACAGCAAACAGGAACAAGCAGACAATCCAAAACGTAAACGATAATCCAGGCAAGAGGTCAACAGGCAGGCAGCGATACAACAACAGAGTGAATAAACAGTCCGGTTGGCAACAGGAAGTCAGAATACAAGGGAAAATGCTCAGGATTGTTAGATAAACTAGACAAAACTTCACAAGGAAGCCGCCGGCGCGGCGGCCTAAAATGGCTGACCGAGCGGAAGTGACCCGAGCGACCCGGAACCGGAAGACGGGGTCCCAGGTACGGGGTGATGGGAGATGCGAGTTAAAAGTCCGGGCATGGTTCCCGCTGGCGGCGGTCAGAGGGAGCCACAGAGACCGCGTTTGTGACAATGTGTATATTCACTGTGTTATTATAACAGAATTTTTGAGATTGTGATGAACTAAGATGTTTGCTTTTTAAATGGAACTTTCTTTGCTTGACTTCTGCCATGCCAAACCATGCAAGCAAAAGCTTTTGCTTTTAGTTAAAATTAACAGTGGCTTGTGAATGTTGATCCTTTAATAACATATTTTATTGGGAGCATTTATACTGGGATGTTGTGGCTAGGCGAAATGAAACTTACTACTTCAGGTCAATTTCATAGATGTACAGGAAAAAGTAATGTAACTAATTACTTTTGAAATAAAATAATCACAAAAGTAACTTGATTACTTTTAAAAGGAGTAATCAGTAATCAGCAATTTAATTACTTTTCCAGAGTAACTTGCCCAACACTGCGCAACAATGAGCGCACTTCCCAGTCAACAATTTGATCTCAGTGTGATCTCACCATGAATTCCCAGGATACTCGTGATGTGGTCACAATGTGAGGTCAAAATGAGCTAAAAGTGTAACCTTACAGTGCCCTCAATGTGTGCTCATACTTTGGTCACATTTTGAGGTCAAAGTTTACCACACTGCACAGAAAATAGGTGCCCAGCATGCATTGTGACATGAAGCTTTTGATTGTCACCATTGTTGAGATTCATACACTGATTATCATACACTGAATGTCTCTTTGTTTTTAAGTAACACAGTAGCTCAAAATGTTTGTGTCTTACCATGCTTTTTAAATCCTTTATAATCCTTCACTATGACACTGCTGGATCTTATACTGTATAATCACAGAGATATTATCACTAAAAACATAAGCTTAATAACACCTCACAAAAACTACATACTAAATCTAGATCATGACTGTGTTGTTATCATCACAAACAGTTACAGCAACCTATATATATATATATATATATATATGTAGGGTCAAGAGCCCAACTAAAGCAAACACCGATCATCATGATGGTAACGTCAAATTTATCTTCACTTTATCTTCACACAATATTGTATTTTATTTCATTGTATTTGATTAACTACCTTTACCTGAAAATTGAGTGTTTACTGTTGCCCTTGGCATTGTTGATGTACTATTTCCTATTTAATACTGTACAGCCGCCTTGTCACAATTCTGTATTGTTAAAGGCGGTATATAAATAAAGGTGATTTGATTTGATTTGAAATGAAACAAATCATCTAAATCTGTTAATTCTCAATAAGTGTGTCACAAATACACATTGAAGGATACGCATGAAGATGATGAATTCAAATGTATTTAATTCAATCCACAATGGGGTAAAACACAACAGGAGGGTAGAAAACATGGTCACATAGACGAGACCAAACAACAAACACTGAACTGAATGCAACTTATAAAGACAGGCGAAAATGATACACTGATTAAGACACAGGTGAACTGAGTTTAACTAATAATGAGATAACAGGAACAGGAACAACCAAATATGGGCACATGAGAAACTAACACAAAGAGTCCAGTGGTGTGATAGTTCGCCCTCCTCCCAGAAGGCGCAAATTCGCACTGCAGAGACAAAAAACAGGGAGGGACAGTTGGGACAAAGGACTGAATGTGGGATGGAAACAGGAAGTCAGTGCAGGAGGATTCTCTGGCAGAGGACAGACTCCCGGTAGGAGGACTATAAACAAGGTCCAAGGAGGTGATGATGGAGGGAGGAGCCAAGCAAGAGACAAAAGGGACCCGGAGCAGGAGGAGCCAGGTGGGACCCAGGCCGCAGCCATGATGGTGGCCCACAGCGGAGCCGACGGAGGGAGAAGCCATGGTGGAGGAACAAGGACAGGAACAGGAACAACAAAATTGTTGTATTTGTGCTTATTTGGGCTGGTTAGTAAAGTTTGCAATCACTATGGCACATCCGGTAAGAATGCAAGTACTCAGATGTTTCTTCTTTAACATTTATTCTCCATTGTAGATGGGAGTACACAAGGGTGTGTGTGTGGTTCTGAAAGTATGCATACAAGAATTGTAAATAAGAGAATTAATTATTACAATAAACATTCACAACCATATTAAGTCACTGTATAATATTAGTCACTGTATAATTACAATAATAAACATTATATACAGCCTTGCTCCGAGCGGGGCTCGAACCCGCGGACGTAACGTCATTAGCGCGATTCCGGCTGCCTTTTGTAAACAACATGACGAGGCAATTTAGAACGTGATTCTGACGGTATTTATCCGCAAATAAACATATAATCCACATCACGCTTCTAATAAACGTGTAAGCAGTTGTCCAAAACACTCTATCACATTACTCACACAGGAAAACATGGCAATTGCTGGGATCGCGATCGTGGTACTCAAGCCTACGGTACTGCCATTAACCTGCAGTCCGTGACTATCTTTAACAGCAACAATATACAGCATATTAACAATAAAGATAAGAACATTTGAACTTACTTTTAGCTGCACGCACAAACTGGAAATAAACTTTGTGGAGAACACTCATTTGGCTCCGCACTGAACTCTGCTGCCACACACTTCTTTTTACTGTCTAGCGGAACTACTCCCAGATTAAGGTTAAGCTTTACTGATTCGTATTTTGAGCTGTCAATCAAAGAAATCCACCAATGACTTTCACTGTCCGTTATTAGTTTTCATCCTTCAAAACGGCCGCCCCCGAATTTGCAGAGTCAAATTCGCCTTCATCTAGAAGGACTTGTCTCAGTTTTGTCAGTGTTAGGGATGGATGGTAATTTAATAAGGCGAGCTACTGGTCTGGTGTATACTCTGTCCTTTAATTTGATCTCTGCGGTCCTAATCCGTCCATCAGCTCCAGGGAAGACTTTGGTGATTTGTCCTACTGGCCAGACAGCTCTGGGTAATTGCGGGTCGAGGATCATCACAGCCATGCCAGGCTGTAAGTTATCAGTATCTTTCTGCCACTTGAAACGGGTTTGTAGGTTAGGAAGGTAGTGCTTGATAAAGTGGCTCCAAAACTGATCTGCGAGGACTTGCGTGTGCCTCCATCTACGACGACTTAAAAGTTCTGAGTCATGGTAGACAGCCTGAGGGAGTGATGGATTGAGCCGCCCCATGAGGAGAAGATTGGGTGTGACTGGGTTGGGGTCTGCAACATCAGTTGATGCATAACCAAGTGGTTTTGAGTTTAAGATCCCTTCGACTTCAACTAGTATTGTCCTTAATACCTCCTCAGTCATGCTTTGATTCTGCAAAGTAGCATACAGTGCGGACTTAATGGATCTTATTTCTCGTTCCCAAGCTCCTCCGAAGTGAGGACTGCTGGGGGGGTTGAATTTAAACTGGACTTGTTCTTTAGCTAGTTGGGTTTGCAAGGTAGGACTCAAGGCTTCGAATGCTTCCTGGAGTTCTCTTTCCCCCCCTTTGAAGTTAGTGCCTTGATCTGAAAGTAATTCAGATGGCTTACCTCTACGAGAGATAAAACGACGCAGTGACATCAGAAAGGAGTCTGTATCTAGACTGTGTAGTATGTCTATGTGGACAGCACGAGTAGTAAGGCACTTGAAAAGGATGCCCCAACGCTTTTCATTGCGTCTTCCCACTTTCACTGTAAAGGGACCAAAACAGTCCATACCAGTAGAAAAGAAGGCAGGCTTAAACAGTTGCAGCCTAGCTTGAGGTAGGTCTGCCATTAAGGGCACGGTTGGCTTGGCTCTCCATTTTTGGCAATCAAAGCAAGAGCGTTGTTGTTTTTTAACAGCTGCTCTACCTCGCAGGATCCAGTATCCAGTAGCCAGTATTCGTCGGCGACGAAGATCTGCGAAAACCCGTTCAGAACCTGGGTGACAAAGTTGGTTGTCCACATCCTGAATGAGGAGCTGTGTTACTTTGTGAGCTGGGTCTAGAACCACTGGGTGGATAGTGTCTGGATCTAGCTGATCACTGCGGCGAAGTCGCCCTCCGACTCGGATGAGTTGGAATACAGGGTCATATTCAGGTGCAAGTGTGATCAAACGGCTAGAGGTTGGTACTGGTCTGCCCATTGCTAAACAGTCAAAGTCTTCAGGGAAGCTATCTTGTTGAGATTTCCTTAGGATATCTGTTTCTGCCAATTTGTAGTCATCAGCTGTTGGATTTCCCAGTTTCCCAGCCGCCCTGTGGCGCAAGAGCACAACTGCCTCAATTAAATCTTTAAAGCTGTTGTACTGCTCTGGATCTGGGAAAGAGTGATCTTCTGCTACAGCTACATGATTGCAGCAGACAGATTTTCTCAGCTCACAACTATCAATAATACCTTGGTCTGGGGTAAGGGGCCAGTGATCCTGTGACTGCCAGAGGAATGCCGGTCCATATCTCCACCGATTATCTGTTGCTAATTCTGCCAAAGTTTTTCCACGAGTGATGTTGTGCTGGATTATTGGTAGAGTCAACATAACGCCAGGTTTGATCATTGGTTAGTTCCTGAATCTCTGCCACTCTGGTGCCCACAAAAACCTTAAAGCGACAGGAGTCCGACTGTAGCCAAGTCAGGACTGTGGTGGAGTCAGTCCAAAGGAAACAGGAAGAGATGTTTAATGTAAGCTCTCTGATGAGAAGAGAAGCTAACTGAGCGCCAGTTAGGGCTGCACACAGTTCTAACCTCGGCATGGATAGCTGTCGTTTAGGGGCGACTCTTGATCTAGCAGTGGGGAATGCCACTTCAACACTTCCCTCAAGGTTTTCTTTTCTTAGATATGCAACAGAACCATAAGCCTTTTCCGAGGCATCGCAAAAGACATGGATTTGCCGAGTACAGTTAGGAACATCCATCTGTGGACTTACATAGCAGCGGGGTAAGTTGATCTGGGACAAGTGTTGCAATTCCCCCTGCCAAGAGTTCCAGGTTTGAAGAAGATCTTCGGGCAGCAATGGATCGTCCCATTCTCTGTGTTTTGCCCAAAGATGTTGGATAAGAATTTTGGCCCTAGTTGTGTAGGGAACAATGAAGCCGAGAGGATCATATTGACTTGCTACCACTTTGTATATTTTCCTCATTGTTGGTTCTGGGCAGTCTAGCAGGCGGCACTTGTACCTTAGAGTGTCTGAATGGCACAGCCAACGCAGCCCCAGTGCAAACTCTTGTGAGTCTTCCCCAGTCTGATTGAGCCAGAACTCACTGCTCTCTGACCTGGCTTCCTTAGGTAAATGAGAAATGACGTCAGGCATATTACTTGCCCACTGGCGTAATTCGAAGCCACCTGTAGCTAGCAGGTCTCTCAATGAATCCACACGCAATTTGGCCTCATCCAACGAAGAAAGGCTTTGTAGACAATTGTCTACATAGAATGATCTTTCAATAGAGTCTCGTACCTGGTCTCCAGGTTGGCTGTGGTCGAATACATGTCTCTGCAGAGCGTATGTAGCACAGCACGGACTACATGTTGTCCCAAATGGGAGCACTTGCCACTCATAGATATTGGGCTGTTTCTCTCTTTCCAAATTGCACCATAAAAAACGGAGGAGCGGCTTGTCCTCTGGCAGCAATCTCACTTGGTGAAACATGCCCTTTATGTCGCTACTAATAGCAACAGAGTGCTCCCTAAACCTCAGCAGCACACCAAGTAAAGAAGACCCCAAATTTGGTCCAGGCAGGAGAAGATCATTCAGGTTTTTTCCTTTGTAGGAAAATGAGCAGTTAAAGACAACTCTGTTCTTCCCATTGTGACTCACCATATGATGAGGTATGAACCAGGATTCGTCAGTCTCACTCAGCATCTGCCCTTGTACCTTGACTGCATAGCCAGCTTGTTCCAGCTTCTTAATTTCAGCATTATAGGCTTCTGCTTTTTGGGGGTCTCTCATTAAACGATTCTCTGTGCTGCGGAGGTTGGCCATCACAGCTTCCTTTGTGGCTTGTAGTTTAGGCATGTGCTTTACCCTGAGGAGAGGAGTGGCATAGCGCTGGATCCCATCGATGTCGATCCGTTTGGTCTTTGCCTCTAACAGGTTAATTGCCTCCTGATCTTGCTTAGATCTAGTGACAAGCTTCTCATTCCTGTAAGGCAGTACGTCCAGTTGCCAAAGTTGCTGCACATTTTTGAACAGTTCATTTGAAGGAGACACAACTGAAATGTTCAAGCACTGTTGAGACTGAAGCTGATAATGGACAAGCTTTGCAGGACCCTGGACTGTCCAACCCAACCTCGTTCTCACTGCGGCTGGTCCACCAGAAGGACCCAAGAGTACTGGCGCAATTGGCGTGATTAAGTGAGGATAATCAGAGCCAATTAACAAGAATGGGTGAGCTTTATCAAGGGCAGGAATGGGCAGTCCTCTGAGATGCCTGTACTTGCTTTGTAGAGCTTTGATAGGGTAAGTATGTTCTGCTAACCCTAGCTGATCTGCTGTGAATGCTCTGTTGATCTTAAAGACCTTTTGGGGCTGACAAGCAGGAGAAATGGAGAAGGACACAGAATTACCTCGTATGACCTTCATGTCTTGTCGAACTGTTCTCAGTACCAGGTCCTCTTTCTTCCCGCGAAGATTCAGTTTCTGAGCAGCAGCCTGAAGGAGAATTGTTCGCTCTGAGCCATCATCTAGAATGGCGAAGGTCTCTAGCACATGCTCTCCATTACGCAAGATCACTTTGGTGACTTTCAGGAGTACCTGACTGCAGCCTGCTTGCCTATCCAAGTACAGAACCTCATTAGTGGGACTGGAAAGAGGAGGGTTTTCTCTGACTGGTCTATCATTGAGCTCGTGGAGTGCCTCAAGATGCCTGCCCTTACAGATTTTGCAAGTTATTTTCAGGCGGCACTGTGCTGCTTGGTGGGTGCGACCACAACGCCAACATTTCTTGTTTGTTTTTACCCAGTGGCTCTTCTGCTCTTTAGTAAGCTGACTAAAGTTCTGGCACTGATTTAAGTAATGCTGGGTGTTGGAGCAATAGGGACAGTATGCCTTTACCTTATCTTGTAGTCTAGTAGCACTTAGACTGAACCCTTCTGTCTGTTGATTGGCGGAGGAAGGGTCTAAGCTGTGAAATATGGATAATGTCTTACTAGACTTGAAGTCTTTGTGCCTGTCCTTTCTTTGACCAGGGCGTTCCTTCCTTTCTCCAACAAACTCAAAGCCACTTTCTTGAATTGTCAGTTCGTATTCTAGCCACTCTGCAAAGTTCAGAAGTGTGGGGATGCGGACTCCCAGGGGATACATGTACCTCTTGAAATCAGCACGCAGGTCCTGAGGTAACTTGGACAGTAGCCTAGTAACATGTGAGCCGCACTGGAGTTCGACATTACCACTTTCACCAAGTTGATCTAGCATGCCCACGAGTGCTCTGACCTTGAGTGCAAACTTCTTGAATCCAGTTGTATCATGACTACGAATACTCGAGCCTTCCATGAGGTCAGCAATATGATGCAGAGCTAACTGGTGGGGTTGTCCATACTGCTCTGCAAGGGATGCCATCGTGTCTGAATAAGGTCTTCTTGAATTTGTGTATGAGTCTGCAATCAGAAGGGCATCCTCAAACTTGAGATGATCTAGGAGGATCTGATATTTAAATCTCTCTGTGGCATCTTCAGGCAGAACGTTATCCAGGGAGATCTTCAGTCTGGCAAACTCTCGTGGGTCCCCTTTGGTGAAATCTGGAATTGTGGGCTTAGGGCCTCGATATACTTTCTCTCGCTGAGGGTTATGGAAGTCCTCACCAGTCTCCTTTCGATACTGCATACTGACGTGAGGAGGTATGTGGGGAAACCTGGACTGTTTATCAGTGTCATGCACTCTCTGCTGATAAGATGCCACTGAACCGTCATCGGGTTCACAGTATTCAGGAGTCGTTGGACCCGAAGGTGGGTGTGATGTCCTGCCTAGTCTACGCAAACATGCAGTTAATTCCTCCACTACGTCTGGGACAGCTGCTGCTGTTGGAGGTGGAGGTAGTGGTTTATTCACTACAGTTCGAGGAAGTGGGACCTCGTCTGCTACTGGTGGGGGTGGGAGTGGCCAGTCCTCCTCTTCGTATGGTATAGGGGCTCTGTCATGTGATGGTGGCATTGGCCTCTGGTGCACTGGAACTGCAGTATCACTTCTCATTTGTCGTTGCATGTCTAAGACTGTAGATTGCAGTTTCTGATTCTCCTTCTTAAGCTGTTGAATAGCCTCTAATATCTCTGACGATACATCCCCTGATATACTGTGGTGAGGTACAGGTGTGCTCTCATACATCTGGTCAAATTGGACAGAATGAGTAAACTGTCTCTGCCTGAGTCCAGTTGAAGGGTCAAAGACTGTGTGATGCGTGAGAGGGGTCATCTCGGCTACTCTCTCAATATAGTGCTGAGGCTCCTGTATCTCTGTGGTGGGAGGCATAGTTTGAACAGCAGGGGAAGGTTGATTATAGTGCGGAAGAGAAACATCATATTCTTCCAACCAGGCTGGTGGCCGCACTCGCCGTTTAGGACGCACATCCGCTGGCCTTCCTTCTCTACTGCTCTGGTCGGAGGACATCTTTAGCAATCCACAGCAATTGCACGATCCGGCTCGAAGGACCAATGTTGTATTTGTGCTTATTTGGGCTGGTTAGTAAAGTTTGCAATCACTATGGCACATCCGGTAAGAATGCAAGTACTCAGATGTTTCTTCTTTAACATTTATTCTCCATTGTAGATGGGAGTACACAAGGGTGTGTGTGTGGTTCTGAAAGTATGCATACAAGAATTGTAAATAAGAGAATTAATTATTACAATAAACATTCACAACCATATTAAGTCACTGTATAATATTAGTCACTGTATAATTACAATAATAAACATTATATACAGCCTTGCTCCGAGCGGGGCTCGAACCCGCGGACGTAACGTCATTAGCGCGATTCCAGCTGCCTTTTGTAAACAACATGACGAGGCAATTTAGAACGTGATTCTGACGGTATTTATCCGCAAATAAACATATAATCCACATCACGCTTCTAATAAACGTGTAAGCAGTTGTCCAAAACACTCTATCACATTACTCACACAGGAAAACATGGCGATTGCTGGGATCGCGATCGTGGTACTCAAGCCTACGGTACTGCCGTTAACCTGCAGTCCGTGACTATCTTTAACAGCAACAATATACAGCATATTAACAATAAAGATAAGAACATTTGAACTTACTTTTAGCTGCACGCACAAACTGGAAATAAACTTTGTGGAGAACACTCATTTGGCTCCGCACTGAACTCTGCTGCCACGCACTTCTTTTTACTGTCTAGCGGAACTACTCCCAGATTAAGCTTAAGCTTTACTGATTCGTATTTTGAGCTGTCAATCAAAGAAATCCACCAATGACTTTCACTGTCCGTTATTAGTTTTCATCCTTCAAAACACAAATATTGGCACATGAGGGAGAAACCAACACAAACAGTCCAGGGGTGTGACAAAGCACTTTTGTAGATATCTGACAGAAATAAAATCAGTGGTTAATAATAAGTGAAGTTGGTGATTCTTTTATTTCAGTTGATTTCATCTAAGGCTGTGGCTGGAAGTCAGTTCATTGGAAGTCAGAGACCATTCTTATAACAAAAATCTGTTAGTTGAGCGTGTACTCATACTTTGAGCTCACCATGTGAGACCAATGTGATAGTGTTGAGAAGGAGGATACAGAATGCCCCCTGGTGTCCGATATTTGAAATACCTCCTGTCAACCTGCTCAACATTTTGAATTCACAATGAGCTCACATATTACTCACACTATGAGAATGATGTGATGTCACTGTGATCTTCGCATGATCTCACATGTTGACTGGGTTAGTCCAGCAGACAGCATTAGGTGTATTCTACTTAATTAGGTGTAGTCAAACACACCTATTATTTGGGGTGTTCTGTAAGTTCTGTCAAGAAATATACGTCATCCAGCCCGACCAATCAGTTTGTGAACGTATCACTATGCCATTAGGTTTGGTATCTTTAGGTTCGCTGTCAAAAATGTCAGTACAAACCAAGAGAACCGAACTACAAGTGTAAACACACCCTAAATCACTTCCTGTGTTTGGACTTTTGCTGTTTACCCATTGACACCTCTGTCTGCTGTTTTTGCACTGCTATTATTTTATTTATTTATTTATTTATTTAGGTCATAAATAAGAAGGCATTCTAAAAAACTTTTTGTGAGTCAAACCGAAACCTGCTGTGGTCTGAGCTCTATTTGGGTCAGTGTAGCTAAAAGGTCAACAAGATGATTGTGGTTTATTCTGCTTGGATGAACAATGGTACTTGTTCCTGTTAGTGTGTCTATTAATGGATGTGTGTGGTTGATTTGTGTAGTTTGTGAGTAAATATCTTGTCCAATCATCAGCATGTATGAATCTCATAGTCTTACTGTCACGGATGTGTGTATAGAGAAAGCGCACAAAGACGAGAATTACACGACAGGTATTTTAATAAATCCAAACAAGTAAATCCAAAAAGAGCAGGTGAACACACATCAAAGCAACCTTGAGATCGGACACAAACACAGAACTGAATACAACTTATAAAGGGTGGCTAATGATACACAAACAGGTGAAGTGAGTTAACTAATTAGGACACAACAAGGGCAGGAAGAACCAAACAGGACGGAGGACGGACATCCGGGAGGAGGATGAACAAAGTCCAGGGTTGATCCGACGGAGGTAGGAGCCAAGGAGAAGACAGAAAGGACCCGGAGCAGGAGGAGCCAGGTGAGACCCAGGCCACAGCCATGATGGTAGCCCATGGTGGAGCCGATGGAGGGAGGTGCCATTGTGGAGGAAGGGCTGACGACTCCAGGGGGCCGACCGATGGCGGTGGAGCAGGTGGAGGTAGAGCCCGAGGCGGAGACAGAGAGCCAGGGTGGAGCTGCAGGGTCAGAGGGCCGAGGCAGAGTCCAGGACTCTAAGGCTGGAGGCGAAGACGAGGGATCCTCCAGCCATGATGCCGATGGAGACTGGCAGACCCGCAGCGAGCCCACCGCACAGATGGTGGGCTGAGGGTGAGCTGAGGGGCTGTCAGGAAACAGCGGTGGTAGAGCTAAAGCAGCAGGGCTGCTTGATGGAGATAACAGAGGGAGGGTGGGTGGGAAATTCAGGTAGGTAGACAGTTCAAGGCAGGTAGATTGTTAAGGGCAGGCAGGAAGTTCCATTTCTATATCCTCAGAGAAAATCAAATCTACTTCCATATTTAATTGTCCCAGATCCCGGCATTGCTCACCCTCAGTGGCGGTGCAGTGGGCGGTGCTGTCCTGAGCACCCTCACACCCATCTGAAACATCCACCGTCACTTGCGATGTAGCCGGCTCTCGCACCTGGTTGGACAGAATGGGCTCTGGCTCTTGGGCAATCCGCAGCTCTGTCTCTCCACTTGGCGATGGCTCGTCAGTCACACTGGGCTCTGGCTCTCCGTCCATGGTAAGCTCGGGCTCATGCTCCGCGAATCGAGGTGATGTTTGGCTGGGCTTTGGGTCAAGAGTGGGGCTGGTGTCGTCATCCGCGAAGTCCACGGTCAACGAAGAGTTGCAGGACACCAGCACCCACTCAACATAGGCGGCGAGGCTCTCTCGAGGACCATCCCGGGACAGCTGCGCTCATGTGGTGGGGTTAAGTCCAGTTCGATAAAACGAGCAAAATTCTGCTGTCCAGGTACTGTGTCATGGGGGCAAGGAACACAAAGTCTTTGGTGTGGTCCTCGAGAGAGCGATTCCCCTGCTCCAGGAGGAGGAGGTGGAAGTCAGGATGATACATGACAGGGGGATAAACAGAAAATAAAACACTGAATGAAAACCAAAAGAAAACGTAGGGTAAACGCCACTTAACATTTTGTTGGTCCGATCTTCTGTCACGAACGTGTATACTGAAGAAGCTCATGAAGACGAGAAGAACACGACAGGTATTTTAATAAATCCAAACAGGTAAATCCACGAAAGACAGGTGAACACACATCAAAGCAACCTTGAGATCGGACACAAACACAGAACTGAATACAACTTATAAAGGGTGGCTAATGATACACAAACAAGTGAAGTGAGTTAACTAATTAGGACACAACGAGGGCAGGAAGAACATAATATGGCCACAGCAGGGAGAAACCAACACAAACAGTCCAACGGGTGTTACACTTACGTCCATTGCTGTAATGCCACACCAGCAGAGGGAGCCCTCACCCATTGACTCTGTTACCGCTCCCTCTGCTGCTTCATGGGTTACTTCCTGTTTGGTGGCCATTTAAGGAGGCCTATACCAAACAGGCCTTTGCGAAGTATTG
>NC_066890.1:19484579-19527079 GCF_022985175.1 Labeo rohita | reverse complement strand
AGGCTTCGTACCAGTGCCCATCACTCACTTGAAACATCTTGCAAAGTTTTATCACAGGTAGAACGCAAAATGTTTCAGTACAAGCATTTAAGTAAAATGTAATTTATTCAGTATTTCAAACATTTAACCCACGGAAGAAAATCAACCCTTCACAACAATTTAAATTCAGCAGGAGCAGGATCAAGAAAACAATCTTTAATACAAAAACGCACACAGTGAATGGCGACTGTAGAAAGCAAAAGCTGAATCCCAGACCCTGATAGCACACATACATCACAGAGATGTCTATTTGACATCTGCATTTACATCTGAAAGATGTATTTTTTTACAGTGTTTGCTCATCTGCAATACGTCTATAGGACATCTCCTATCAGATGTCAAATAGACGTCTATTAGATGTTTTTAAGATGTTTATGGTTTAGCATGTATGTAAAACTGACATCTTACATACGTCTGTGCGATGTTCGTACACAGCAGATGCTGTCCAGATCAAGTGATCTTTAACAGACATCTTGCAGACGCACATGGGCTATCTGGGGCCGAATGCATTTTTAGGTCCAAAAAGAGGACTTGAGTTGCTTAGGTTGACATATGGTCAACCTAAGCAACTCATAAAGAACTTCCTTCTCCTGTGTCCTATTCTTATGAAAACCATAATGGCAGCAGAGTTGAAAGATTTGTTTGAGCTGTGCCCTCTACTATACAGATGTGAATTTACATTTCCTCGAATGCTAAGTTCACTTTTTCATGTTGTTTGAACATTAATGTGTGTTGGCAGTGTATGTACAAATCTACCCCATAATGATAAAAATCCATGCAGTGGTTTTTAATTAATCTGTAAAAATAATATCCCCAGAGGTACATTTACAGGTTAATACTCCTTACACCACAGGTTGCAGCTCGTTTGGCATTGACGCTTACCTATAGAAGACCCATGAGCTACACTCCACTCACTCTTAAGAGGCCACATCCCCTCCTGAAACCTGAGGTCGGAAAGTAAGCAGTGCCTCATAACATTTACATTAACTGTTCCATGCAGGTGGAATGATCTTTCCAAACCCCTATTTGGAATGTCAAATTCACACGGTGAGCACAACAGCAGTCTATGTGGGTTAAACTGTGCATTATTTATCATTGCTTTGGCACAAAAAAACATATATAGATAAACTCAAGATATTTGAGTTGATTGAACTTAAAATTTTAAGGCAGCTGGGTAACAAGCCCAACTTTTAAGTCTAACAAACCAATTTGTTTGTTTAGTCTACTCAAATATCTAAGTTGTCACTTAGTACAACTTAACATTTCAAGTTGAGTAAATTTATTTGAGTTGACTGAAGCAGGGTAACAAATTATTTTAAGTTGACTCAACAACATCTGTGGAATGCAAAAACTTTGAAGCTCAATATCTCAAAAGTGCTCAGAATGCAGATAGCTTATAACTCAAAGGTGACGAATTTTAATGAAATATACAAGTTGTTCTTTTTTACAGTGAATCACATTAGGTCTGGTGTTGGTTCACATTACAACAATTTCACAGCCTTTGAATACTTAAATTACAATTTTGTAATTGTAAAATTGTAAAATAGTTCTCAGAGTACTGTAACACAAGCACCAGAACTCATCACTGATGTCTACTTCCACAACAATAGGTCCTCTATAGAAAGATCTTTTACATTTTTAGTGAATGCTGGTATTCGCACGACTGTGCAAAATGTTTAGATTTAGTTTAGAGTGTGGACAACAACAAAGTAAAATTTACAGATGCCATACAGTCATTCCCAGGAACCTGTGCAGATGTTGTCAATAGGAACTAGGAAGTAGGCGATGACAAAACACTCCTTAGAGGCATAGTTCTGTAAAACAATGTTACAATATTTAATTAGAGGTTGTCATGTCATTACAATATGAAGTACATGTTGATACTGTTACGATGATGAATGAACTTACAGCCTATGAAAATATAATGTCAATACACAGAACGGAAATTATTAATACAATCATCTTTGGTCTTGGTTTTGTTCCTTCGTTGGGGAGTTGTATTGTTTGTCCCTCTGGAAGACAAAAGAATTACAAAGGCTGGAGGAAAATCTATGCAAAATCTATGTCTATGCGAAAGAATCCAGGCTGAAATATAAACATTTTTGTAAATCATTTTGATGTACAAACCTTTAATCAAAAGCTTAACACTTTGTACTACTGATTTCTCCATGATGTAGCACTGGTATTCTCCTGCATCAGTGTGTTGAAGGTTGTTGAATTTGAGTGAGAAGTTTCCTCTTATGTACTCCTCAGGGAAGCTTTCAGTTCTGTTTTTGTACTGTGGATCCTGGTTTTCCACAGAGACTTTACCTTTAATAATCTCATACACATTCTGGCTGTTATTGATTCTCCAGCGCACATGTATGTTTTGAGTTGTATTCAGAGATTCTTTAGAAGAACAAGGTAAAACAGCTGAGCCTCCAATAAAACCCTCAACAGTCTCCTGCAGAGAAACTGAAAACAGAGAAGTTATGATAAAAAAAAAAAAAAACGGATGAATTTGCTTTACAAATAATTGTTGATTTTAATGCTCACCTTCATTTGCCATTAGAAACACAGACAGAAAATACACCAAAATACACCACCTGTGTAAACAAAAACAAATAATTAAATTCTCTGACTGAGCAAACACCGGAGTAAATGCATAATATCTCAGCCTCTGAGATAAACACTTTGGAGAAAGTTGTTAGAACGTCATGAGAATAATTTTTAATCTCATCATATTTAAAAATATCTATTCTGTCCCTATCCTCCTCTACTGTGGCTCTAGTGTCACATAAATAGAACATAAATAACCACATAAATTACCATAATAAATTCATGTGATAATTTAAGTGTCTATGTTTTCTGTTAGTGTTACAATTAAACAATCAACAGTCAAACATACAACCAAATCAACACATGCATACACCATATTTAATATGATGAGACAGTCTTCAAATGTTGTAAGGTTTGTTCATGCATTGTGAGAACTATAAGATTTGATGTTAGTTCTCGTTTCAGGTTTGAGTCGCCATATTTGACATATTTGATCAGGCTGTGTATGCATGCAATATTTTGGTTTGATTCAAGAATGAAAACAGACTTAAACTTCAATCTGTTTATCTTCTAAACTAAATATGTATTGTATATAGGAAATGTCACTTATAACACGATCATCATATTTGGGAGTCCTGGGCATCAGATTATTTGAAAACTATTAATAAAACCAGAGGAGAACTGGACCTGAAATGAGCCTGGTTTCTCCCTAGGCTTTTTCTAGAAGCTTTTCCTCTCAACTGTTTTCAATTCAACGTACAATGTGGCCATCTAGTGCTCATAACCATGTGTAGCATGTACTAAACTGCCACTGGTTTCACTTTACTGTGAGACGCTTTTCTGTATTCAGTAAAATTCGATTTAAAGGCAAAGCTACATTTAAACAATCTGCATTGTATAAAGCACAATATAAATAAAGGTGACTTGACTACTTCTACAGTCATTACGATTGGTCAATCATAAAATGTATTTGAAATTATTTCCAGTATGGTACAGAAATGTAGGCTACCTCATAAAAAGTTTGGCTACGCTGGACATCTATTCTCCTTTTGCCAGAATATAAATGCTCATCCCCTGATAATATTATGTAAAAGTGTACATGAGTTAGCCTATGTGACATTCATTTTCAAAAGCTGGCCATTCCCAGTAAGATGATGCTCTCATGGCCTCAGACGCGGACATTAGATGTAAACTCAGAAAAAAGAGAAATGACAATCTGTCTATACAGTGTGTGGTCATACCCACATTTTATACAATATGCAGAGAAGTCACGATGAGCTAAAGGGATAGCTCACCCAAAAATGAAAATTACCCCATGATTTGCTCACCCTCAAGCCATCACAGGTGCATATGGCTTTCTTCTTTCAAGCCAATTCAATCAAAGGTATATTAAAAAAAATGTCCTGGGCTTTCCAAGCCTAATAATGATGGCTGTTGAGATTTTAAAGCTCCCAAAAAGTTCATTCATCCATCATAAAAAGTGCTGCACATGGCTCCGGGGGTTAATGTGTATATTAGAGTGTATATGTATACAAGTTTTCAATTTTAGGTGAATTCTCTTTACTTTCTCTTTTAACTTTGCAGATGTTTTGGATTATTTTAATGCTGAAATGTATATTTGTGCAGAATTTCATGTTTGAAATAAGTGTTTAATAAAGTGTAGACATCAAAGTGGTCAGATCGCATTATAATGATAATATAATTCCAATTTTATAGCTAAAATTAAGCGTAGTCAGAAAATCATATAATAAACACTGGGCTTATATATATATATATATATATATATATATATACACTATATTGCCAAAAGTATTCGCTCACCCATCCAAATAATCAGAATCAAGTGTTCCAATCACTTCCATGACCACAGGTGTATAAAATCAAGCACCTAGGCATGCAGACTGTTTTTACAAACATTTGTGAAAGAATGGGTCGCTCTCAGGAGCTCAGTGAATTCCAGCGTGGAACTTTGATAGGATGCCACCTGTGCAACAAGTCCAGTCGTGAAATTTCCTCGCTCCTAAATATTCCACAGTCAACTGTATTATAAGAACGTGGAAGTGTTTGGGAACGCAAAGTGTGGACCGATGTCGTATTGAACCCTATGGATTAGGAATGGGATGTCACTTAAGTTCATATGCGAGTCAAGGCAGGTGAGCGAATACTTCTGGAAATATAGTGTGTATATATATATATATGGGAGTAAATATTGTGATTTCAGGGAAATTTGACATGCCTAATTGAAGACAACGTTGTTGGAACCTTCAGAGAACTTTCAGGGAACCTCTAGGAACATAAATAGAACATTCCCTACATTCCCTATGTGCTTGGGAACGTTTTGGGAACCAAAAATTGTTAGCTGGGTAATACTTTAAGTAAGGCATGTGCTATTAAAGTCTGAGGATGATAAACTTCCACGTTCAGATAACATTCACAACATGCACACATTCACTCTTTATGCCTGATATGCTGAGAACTGACGCTTTAATTAATGTGTCTTGTCTCTCCTCGTTACTGTGCATCCACAGTAGGGAAACATGGGACGAATAACGTCACGTTAAATGACAAAACAAGGTTTTAACTTTTTCGTAAAACAGCTGGATTCAAACTCACATGTCATCCGGCTTAAATATTCCCTCGTGTTCAGAATTACTCTTTCTGCTTGGTGTGAACAGCCAATCGCGCCTTCTTTGGAAAGGAATTATGCAGGAGAAAACGTATAGCACAAGATTTCCCTCTCGCGTCAACTCGACAAGTTTTGTCGAAACGAAAAAGAAAAGAAAAAAAAATTGAAGCAAACGATGTATATGTCACTGTATGCACGACCTCCAAAGCTTCATTTACTCGTTTCGCTGCCCATCCATTAAATAAGCCATGACTGGACTCATTGCTCAACAATGCTGTGACGTTTCGACGGTAAAAGGGTAAGCAGAGGAGCGTGTCCCCTTGATATCCCAGGCAGTTTTACGTCCGTGTGGTTGATGCGTCCCGTAGCAATGCTAATATTACTAAGCATAGTTATTAATGAGAACATTAAAAAAGTAATATAGTGATTTCAATAAATGCCCTACTACGAAAATACAGTTACTCTGTTATTGATGTACTTTTAGGGAGAAACTCTACGCAGCGCATCAGTTAAAGGCTTTTCTATGTAACAAACACGGATTCAAGTTTTCCACCCTTGTATTTATCAATATCAGGTTTGTAAATGCATGGGAGTTTTATATTTTGCATCATTAGTCTTGGATGAAAAACACACGAAAAAGAAAACATGACAAGGTCACTGGACTTCTCATAAAATACCAGTATTATGCCAGAAATATTTTCTTTTTAGCTTAACTAAAATTAACCTTAGATTGATACTTTGTAATACCAGATAGCAGATGTGATAGACTACTTTATAATGTAGGGTGCCCAGTCCTGTTCCTGGAGATCTACCTTCCTGCAAAGTTCAGCTCCTCAGGAGCAGTTGACAATTACAAACAGCTGTGTTGGATCAGGGTTAGATGAGAATTCTGCAAGTAGGTGGATCTCCAGGCACAGGAATGAGCAGTCGTGTCATATTGGCAGCTAAACGCGGCTGAAGTAAACAAGATCATCATTCCACAGACAGAAGAGAGGCTCACCCTCTGAGGCTTTTTCCTATCACTTTTGTGTGAAAGCGCTTTTGCATTTGCCAAAAATAGAACTAAAAGCCCAGCCCAGATTCAAAAAGTAATACAAAAGTAACGTAAAACATTAATACTTTCACAATTAGCTACTTTTTAGGGAGTCACAGGTTACTTATAAAAATAACTTTCCCCAGCATTGTAAGTAACTAAATACATGTGTTATAGTTTGGTTTAGATATGAAAATTGTAATAACCATTAAAGCACTATCATAACATACCCCAAAGACATCATATTATTAATGCATGCATTTATACAGTCCTTAAAAACACACAATACAATCCACATATATACAGATGTCATTTTGTACCTTTGTACCTGTATTTATTTATTTTTTGTTTGTTTGCAAGCTTTTCATAGATGTAATTCGACAACAGTATTTAAATATTAAGTAACATATAATGGCTATTGAAGTCCACAGCCGTCACTCTTTATCAAAGAGCTACACATAACAGAAGTGTTTATACTCCACAGTGATTGAGACCCAAATAAAGAAATTGTCTTGTTTAAACATGTTCTGTTAGTAGTGCATAAAGTACAGTATGTGATAATACTGAGAAAAATACTGAACAACGCCTGTGTTGATTCCTGAGTATTGCGGCCAGAAATCAAAATTCAGCCTGAGACTCATGATCTCAACAGCAATGCCTTTTTTTTCCTATGGAGAATGTCTAATGTTAAAAATAACATAATATAATTTGCCCCCAGAGGTACATTTACAGGTTAATACTCCTTACACCACAGGTTGCAGCTCATTTGACATTGACGCTTAGCTATAGAAGACCCATGGGCTACACTCTTAAGAGGCCACATCCCCTCCTGGAACCTGAGGTCGGTAAGTAAGCAGTGCCTCATAACATTTACATTAACTGTTCCATGCTGGTGGAATGATCTTTCCAAACCCCTATTTGGAATGTCAAATTCACACGGTGAGCACAACAGCAGTCTATGTGGGTTAAACTGTGCATTATTTATCATTGCTTTGGCACAAAAAAACATTTAGTGTCTACATCTTTCAAATCCCAGACACAACAACATAAATACCAAATTCAAAACATAAATCAAAACTGAATAAAACAGCTATTTGACAGCAATACATTTTACAAAAGAAAATGTTGCATAATGCTACAAGTTGTTATTGTTTTTAGAGCATTTTTTATGAGGTGACAATCTTTGCTAGTGTTATGGAAGAATGACTTGATTTGAGACAAGATTAGCTTTTGTGCTGAGCTGAAATTGATGATTAGGAGAACTGTGTGGAGAAAAGTATGAAAAAGTGACCTAAGTATTTATATACATATAAATTTATATATATACATATATATATTTTTTTTAGAAAACAAAAATAGTTCTTCACTGTAAGTAACTGTTTAGTCAACCTGAAATGTTAAGTTGTACTAAGGGACAACTTTTATATAGATAAACTCAAGATATTTGAGTTGATTTAACTTAAAATTTTAAGGCAGCTGGCTAACAAGCCCAGCTTTTAAGTCTAACAAACCATTTTTTTTTTGTTTAGTCTACTCAAATATCTAAGTTGTCACTTAGTACAACTTAACATTTCAAGTTGAGTAAACTTATTTGAGTTGACTGAAGCAGGGTAACAAATTATTTTAAGTTGACTCAACAACTTGTGTTTTTTTTTTTTACAGTGTATCTACAGACATCTATGGAATGCAAAAACTTTGAAGCTCAATATCTCAAAAGTGCTTAGAATGCAGATAGCTTATAATTCAAAGGTGATGGATTGTAATGAAATATACAAGTTGTTCTTTGTTACAGTGAATCACATTAGGTCTGGTGTTGGTTTGCATTACAACAATTTCACAGAAACTAGGAAGTAGGCTGTTGGGGAAAATTCATTTATGAATGATTTTTGCATGCTTGTATGACAAACTTGTGTGGGAAAACAGGGGGTGGTAAAGTACTGATCAGACTCCTCCAAAAGGGGCCTCTGAGCTGTAGGGAGTGACTGGGGACCCCATGGCGCCATAGGGTGACCTGGGGGGGTCGGAGAAAGCATAAATATATGTATGGGAATGCTGAGAAGGGAGGATCTATAGAAATGCTTTACTGTCTTTCCTATGTAGTATGACAGCACCGGCTGTTTTTAGTCTGTAACCTTGGGTGTGCAAAGAGATATAAAGCGGAGGCGATAACTCCCTCCTTTGTCACACTCAGCAGGGCGCTGTGTCTGTTTGACTGTGAACCTTTCTTGCAAGAAATAAACCTTAAAATGCAATTGCGCAATTTGTCTTCATTGATCGAGAGCCTCAAGCAAAGATTTTTGCCACAACATAGGCGATGACAAAACACTCCTTAGAGGCATAGTTCTGTAAAACAATGTTACAGTATTTAATTAGAGGTTGTCATGTAATTACAGTATGAAGTACATGTTGATACTGTTAGGATGATGAATGAACTTACAGCCTATGAAAATATAATGTCAATACACAGAACGGAAATTATTAATACAATCATCTTTGGTCTTGGTTTTGTTCCTTCGTTGGGGAGTTGTATTGTTTGTCCCTCTGGAAGACAAAAGAATTACAAAGGCTGGAGGAAAAACACAAGTGTCCTTTCATAATGTCTATGCAAAAGAATCCAGGCTGAAATATAAACATTTTTATAAATCATTTTGATGTACAAACCTTTAATCAAATGCTTAACACTTTGTACTACTGATTCCTCCATGATGTAGCACTGGTATTTTCCTGCATCAGTGTGTTGAAGGTTGTTGAGTTTGAGTGAGAAGTTTCCTCTTATGTACTCCTCAGGAGAGCTTTCAGCTCTGTTTTTGTACTGTGGATCCTGGTTTTCCACAGAGGCTTTACCTTTAATAATCTCATACACATTCTGGCTGTTACTGATTCTCCAGCGCACATGTATGTTTTGAGTTGCATTCAGAGATTCTTTAGAAGAACAAGGTAAAACAGCAGAGCCTCCAATAAAACCCTCAACAGTCTCCTGCAGAGACACTGAAAACAGAGAAGTTATGATTAAAAAAAAAAAAAAGGTATGATTTTGCTTTACAAATAATTGTTGATTTTAATGTTCACCTTCATTTGCCATTAGAAACACAGGCAGAAAATACACCAAAATACACCACCTGTGTAAACAAAAACAAATGATTAAATTCTCTCAGACTGAGCAAACACCGGAGTAAATGCATAATATCTCAGCCTCTGAGATGAACACTTCGGAGAAATACAGTTGTTAAGACGTCATGAGAAAAAAAAAAAAAATCTCATCCAGTGGCGATTTCTTTAAGACTGCAAGGGAAGCTCAGCTTCCGCTATAATGTCACAAAATTAATGGTCAAATTATGTACTATTGTATTAACATTTTATTGACTAAAAATGCGTTAGAAAACGTTCATCTCAAAGACGAGTTCGTTCAGAATCAGTTAGATATAGCAGGTCGGCTGACTTGATTTTCTTCTCATACATTCCCGTAGCGTCACAGTGCATTTCCCCGTTGAAGCCCAGCGTCCATTGACTTCAATGCGGCTGCTTTGAACGTTTTTTTTTTCAGTGCTTTGAAACTAGACGGTCATTGGATAAACGCTGCGATTATGTCCCGCCCACGGACGCTCAGCGTCTCTGGGGGTGAATGAGGAGCAAATGAGGAGTGGGCTGGCCTGGACTCCGAGCTTCTGCGTGATGATTGGAGGGTCTGTCGAAAGATTGCATCTCCTTTTGACTGACAGCGATTTTGCACTATAAGGAATCGCTGAAGCTATTCGCGCTCAGTCCCATCGCGGATTTCTCAAGTTCAGTCGAAATAAAAACTGCTGCAACCTATTTCTTTATATTTGCTTGGCGAAATTGCTTGATTTTCATCATACATTTCACACAATTATACAACACATTCCTTGTTTCACTTTTACAGAGTTTAATATTTTTTTAGATCGTTCATTCATTCATTCATGTTAATATTTAATGTAGTAATCAATATATATATATAGATTACTACATTAAATATTAACATGGAGGATGACTATAAATTAATATAAATATATATATATTTATATATATATATATAGTAATCTTGAAAAATTTTAACATAACATAATGAAACCTTATATTTCTATTAAAATACTTTATAAATAAATAAATAAATAAATCTCCATAATAACCTTATTTAAACTGCAAAATATTTATACTATATAGTAGCATCTGACTAAAAGAAAAAATACATCATATTTTGCATAATAAAACTAAAGCTTTTTTTTTTTACGATTGTTTGCATTGTGACTTACTTATGACAATAAGGCACATTCTTGTGAATAAATAAATAGACAATTTTATGATGTAGGCCGAAAATGAGCTTCCCCTATTTGACAGACCAGTAGCCGCCACTGATCTCATCATATTTAAAATCTCTATTCTGGCCCTATCCTCCTCTACTGTGGCTCTAGTGTCACATAAAGAACCACATAAATTACCACAATAAATTAATGCTAATTAAAGTGTCTGTGTTTTCTGTTACAAATAAACAATCAACAATCAAACATACAATCAAATCAACACATGCATACACCATATTTAATATGATGACACAATCTTCAAATGTTGTAAAGTTTGTTTATGCAATGCGAGAACTATGAGATTTGATGTTAGTTCTCTTTTCAGGTTTGATTCAAGAATGAAAACAGACTTAAACTTCAATCTGTTTATCTTCTAAACTAAATATGTTTTGTATATAGGAAATGTCACTTATAAAACGATCATCATATTTGGGAGCCCTGGGCATCAGATTATTTGAAAACAATAATAAAACCAGAGGAGAACTGGACCTGAAATGAGCCTGGTTTCTCCCTAGGCTTTTTCTAGAAGCTTTTCCTCTCAACTGTTTTCAATTCAATGTACACTGTGGCCATCCAGTGCTCATAACCATGTGTAGCATGTACTAAACTGCCACTGGTTTCACTTTACTGTGAGACGCTTTTCTGTATTCAGTAAAATTCGATTTAAAGGCAAAGCTACATTTAAACAATCTGCACTGTATAAAGCACAATATAAATAAAGGCGACTCGACTTGTTTTAACTACTTCTACAGTCATTACGATTGGTCAATCAAAAAATGTATTTCCTAAGATTTCCAGATGAGATTCTTTTGTAGACTGCCATGCTGCTCCTCTTTAGTTCTGTGAAAATAAAAGCTTGCACATCATGGAAACGTAGCTTTTTCATTGTTCACTCTTACAAAAAACAATTCAACTATTCACAAATACAAAGTGACATTCATTTTCAAAAGCTGGCCATTCCCAGTAAGATGATGCTCTCATGGCCTCAGACGCGGACATTAGATGTAAACTCAGAAAAAAGAGAAATGACAATCTGTCTATACAGTGTGTGGTCATACCCACATTTTATACAATATGCAGAGAAGTCATGATGAGCTAAAGGGATAGTTCACCCAAAAATGAAAATTACCCCATGATTTGTTCACCCTCAAGCCATCATAGGTGCATACAGCTTTCTTCTTTCAAGCCAATTCAATCAAAGGTATATTAAAAAAAAATGTCCTGGGCTTTCCAAGCTGCTGAGATCTTAAAGCTCCCAAAAAGTTCATTCATCCATCATAAAAAAGTGCTGCACATGGCTCCGGGGGTTAATGTGTATATTAGAGTGTATATGTATACACTTTCAGTATATGTGTATAAGTTTTCATTTTTAGGTGAATTCTCTTTACTTTCTCTTTTAACTTTGCAGATGTTTTGGATTATTCTAATGCTGAAATGTATATTTGTGCAGAATTTCATGTTTGAAATAAGTGTTTAATAAAGTGTCAATCAAGCATTATAATGATAATATAATTCCAATTTTATAGCTAAAATTAAGCCAAGGTTAAGCGTAGTCAGAAAATCATAAACACTGGGCTTTAATGAATAATTACTTATATATATATATATATATATATATATATATATATGGTCGCTCTCAGGAGCTCAGTGAATTCCAGCGTGGAACTGTGATAGGATGCCACCTGTGCAACAAGTCCAGTCATGAAATTTCCTCGCCCCTAAATATTCCACAGTCAACTGTCAGCTGTATCATAAGAACGTGGAAGCATTTGGGAATGCCTATGGATTAGGAATGGGATGTCACTTAAGTTCATATGTGAGTCAAGGCAGGTGAGCGAATACTTCTGGAAATATAGTGTGTGTATATATATATATATATATATATGGGAGTAAATATTGTGATTTCAGGGAAATTTGACATGCCTAATTGAAGACAACGTTATTTGAACCTTCAGAGAACTTTCAGGGAACCTCTAGGAACATAAATAGAACGTTCCCTATTGATTAGCCAGTAAAGTTTTCTTAACGTAAATAGGATGTTCCTTGTAGGTAAAAATTTCTGGGAACCTACTGGGAACGTACTATTAACGTTAAAACTTTCATGGCTAACCAATAGGGAACGTTTTGGGAACCAAAAATTGTTAGCTGGGTAATACTTTAAGTAAGGCATGTGCTATTAAAGTCTGAGGAGGATAAACTTCCACGTTCAGATAACATTCACAACATGCACACATTCACTCTTTATGCCTGATATGCTGAAAACGTTACTGTGCATCCACAGTAGGGAAACATGGGACGAATAACGTAACGTTAAAAGACAAAACAAGGTTTTAGCTTTTTCGTAAAACAGCTGGATTCAAACTCACATGTCATCCGGCTTAAATATTCCCTCGTGTTCAGAATTACTCTTTCCGCTTGGTGTGAACAGCCAATCGCGCCTTCTTTTGAAATGAATTATGCAGGAGAAAACGTATAGCACAAGATTTCGCACTCATGTCAACTCGACAAGTTTTGTTGAAACGAAAAAGAAAAGAAAAAATATTTAAGCAAACAATGTATATGTGACCGTATGCACGACCTCCAAAGCTTCATTTGCTCGTTTCGCTGCCCATCCATTAAATAAGCCATGATTTGACTCATTGCTCAACAATCCTGTGACGGGAAAAGAGGAAGCAGGCGGACCGTATCCCAGAGGAGCGTGTCCCCCTGATATCCCACGCAGTTACATTATGTTGTTGATGCGTCCCGTAGCAATGCTAATATTATTAAGCAAAGTTATTAATGAGATCTTTAAAAAAGTAAAATGGTGACTAAAATAAATGACCCACTACGAAAATACAGTTACTGTGTTACTGATGTACTTTTAGCGCATCAGTTAAAGACTTTTCTATGTAACAAACACGAATTCAAGTTTTCCACCCTTGTATTTATCCATACTATTACTGTACTATTTTTTATTGCAGGTTTCCTTACTTCCCTTCAGATTCTTCTCGATGGTCTTCAACAGCTTTTTCACCTGAACTCTGTTGCTCCTGTAACCCCACCAGTATTTTCTCCAGTGTTTGTTGTCAATAACATGAGCACGACCTCCACATTTTTCAACAAGCTGCTGAAGTTTTGGACTCTCCTTCACAAATTCCTCAATGGTTTGTCCTTCTAGATCTTCACTGTGAGTGAACAAAATCAATATGTGTTTAGGGATATCACCACACTGCTCAAAATAGGAATTTATAATATCCACAATCTCCATTTCCTGTTTTGTGTACCTTGCTACCTTTAGAATCATTACCATCATGTCAGGACTTGGACCCATTTCAGTGATGGATTTAATGATTTCAGCTCTGATGTCTTCCTCGGTAACAACTGTGTCAAAAATTCCAGGTGTGTCAATAACAGTGATTTTTCTTCCAAAAACCATCCCATTTCCACTTACACAGTCGCCAGTCATCGATGTAGGTGAAGCTTTACTATTGAATATTCGCTTTCTAAGGATTGTATTCCTAGCGCTGCTTTTGCCAACTCCTGTCTTCCCAAAGAGGACAATCTTTCTCTCAGGTTTAGATTCTTTACCTATTAGCTTAGTCATACCAGTCAGTTTGTTATTGTTATTCAGTTTATGTCTTTTGGGAAGACTCCTGTCTTCCCAAAAAGGACAATATTTCTCTCAGGTTCAGATTCTTTACCTATTAGCTTAGTCATACCAGTCAGTTTGTTATTGTTATTCAGTTTATGTCTTATTACTGGACCTCCCCGTCATACTCATTCCCCGTCATTCCCTGCACAACCACGCCGTGACAAATATATTATATTTTATTTAAATTAAAATAAAAAGCAGTTATTTAAAATAGTAAAATTTTTCTAAATGTTTCTGTTTTTGCTGTATTTTGTGTCAAATAAATACAGGCTTGGTGAGCAGAAGAAATGTCTTTTAAAAACATTACAAATGTTTAAAAACTTTATGACTGGTAGTGTACATGTTAAAACATTTGTGTCAAACAAACAGGAATTAATTTTACTTGATTGCTTTTTGTGTAATTTACAGTGCAAGCAGTCACAAATGTATTATATAGTTATTTTGTCATCATTTTTTACCTCCCATTATTCTTATCCTTTAATGAAGCTCTGTAATCTGTGAAACAAAATGTTGCATTAATAAATCTGTCCTTTCTTTTTGAATAAGCATTGATCTGAAAACAAAAACTGCACCAAAATGTACTGAGATGCTTGAAAGATTAAGATCTTAAACACATTTTGATCTCAAAAACTGTCGCTAAAATTCTTAAAATTAGTTTTGTAGACAAAAATACACTGTAAAAAACAATTTGTTGAGTCAACTTAAAATAATGTGCAACCTGGCTGCCTTAAACTTCTTTTAAGTTCAGTCAGTGCAAAAAAAGTTTATTCAACTTGAAATGTTAAATTATAGTAAGTGACAACTTAGATATTTGATTTGAATCAACTTAAAATTTTAAGGCAGCTGGGTTACTTCCCCATCTGTTAAGTTTAGCAAACACAAATATCTAAGTTGTTACTTAGTAACTTAACATTTCAAGTTGACTAAACTTATTTTAGTTGACTGAAGCAGGGTAACAAATTATTTTAAGTTGACTCAACAAATTGTGTTTTGTGTTTTTTTTTTTTACAGTGTAGAGAGCATTTCTTCAAGAACAAATGACAAATAAATAAATGCATAAATAATAATAATAAAAAATAAACAAGCTTACATGTTCCTCTTTAAGTAATGTTTAAAAATGCACCTGTTCAAGTTGGCTAATGAATCCTAAGTGAGCAGAGCTGAAATCTAGACAAAGAAGAAGCTTAAATGTGGTGTCACTTGTTTTGCTCATGACATCACCATACTTCCTTCTTTGTTTATATGACTTTAATAAGTAGAATAAATAGATTTGTTCAAACCTTTGTCTGTTATAACTGATATACTATTATTTGCAAATAAAGCTGAAATCAAAACACATAACAAATAATAAAATAAAATATTACTTGCAGATGTCTTTCAGTGAAGAGAAGCTGGATTATAATTTTTTTTGGTTTGGCAACAAACAAAATCAGTGTAACCACAGAAAATAAGTCTGTAGACTGTGCTTCTGGAACAGAACAGTTTTTTATAACATTTACTTTCATCACATTTCTTGTCTAGGAATTTCACAACAAAAACTTTTCATTTAACAAGGTATTACTTTATAGAACAATGCAGTAAGTTTACACAGACGTGGTATATACAGTAAATGATACATGATAAACACTTATTTGTTATATTAATTCTTGAACTTCCTCATTAAAAAACCACTTTGTCAAATAAGTTCTGAACTTCCTCGCTAATGTTCTGCTTTCAGTTGTAGATATAGTTCCCAAAATGTTTTCACATATTTTTGGTTTGTATCACACAGTTTGCTATCGCTTGTCGCATGTTTGATAGGCCTGTCTGCTATTTTTAACAAAGTCATATTACAGCAAACAAAGACTCATTATGTCATGAATCATTTTTTCAACCAATTCATTCAAAAGAATCGATTTATTTACCAAACAAGCCTACAATTCATGAGTGAGTCCTTCAATCATACACTGCAGAGATTAATTCAAACCCAATGATTCTTTCAGAGAAGAAACACTAATCTGTGATTCTTGTGATCTGTTTTTTTTTTTTTATTATTATTATTATTTTTTTTTTTGTACCATTGTACAGATGGTAATAGGTATTGCACACTTGAAATTATTCTGTAGTTTTGTCATTTTATCCCATTCTAAGGCCTGCTCACACTAAGACAATAACTATAAAGACAGCAATAAAGATACAATTACAAAAATCATTCTTAATATTAAAGAATAGCATAGTTAAGTGTTTCTTAACTGGGTCATGACCAAAAAGTGGGTATTACTGATGTATTTAATGTCACAGAATAAAACATGAAAATGTCTTGAGCTTGTGTTAACCACAGAGCTTCAGGTCGCATTTAACTGAAATTGACGTCAGGACGATGGAACCAGAAGTTCAATATTATTGCAGGCTTTTGGACTCTTTCCCTTTAGGCTGCCCCAATGAATTGTTGATAAAAGCAAGACTAGAACCTGATTTTATCACGTGCGACACTTTTTGTTGACCCTGGAACAACATTGTGATTAACCAATCAGATTTGAAAAACAGTTTATAGTTTTTTGTGAAGTTTAGGCTTACAATCAGTGTTTGGTGCTTGTACAGCAGTGTTATTCATCTATCATTTCCTCTGATTTTAGGGATTACTCATGGGTAAGGTTAGGTTTAGGTGTAGGGATGTGTTCAAGATTACATTTTTGGATTTAAGTGTTGTTCCAGGGTCAACAAAATATGTTGACCCAGCAACACATCTAACTCAGAAATATCAGGACATGCAAAGGCAAGATGTGCAGATGTGAATTCCACAGCCTCCTCACACACCACTTTTTTTGGCACCAGCATATGCAAAGTTTTTGCGTCATCAAAACGAAGGGCTTGTCCAAACAACCGCATTTGTGGTCTTTACACTTGAGCACTTTTCTACTTACAGCAACCGTAAAAAAGCAGTCTGTGGGATGGGTGGCTTGAATCCTCTGGCTTTCCTTGTACATCTCCTGGTATTATGTCCTGGAGGGAGAGAAGCTCACGTACTGTAAAAAATGATTCTGAGTTTTATTCGGGTGGACATGTGAAATCATGTCCTGTCAACCTGCAGTCCCTCACTACACAATAGGATGAGTTGGAACAACTTAAACTTAAAGAGAAATTGAAAACTTTAAATAACATGTTACACTTTCTGTGTAATGCGCATGTGCGAGAAACTCTACGTCATGATGACGTACTGTTTTAACGAAGTTAAGAAATACATGCTATCCGCCATTTTCTGCACGAAAAGTTACTGTTCATACAAGAAGACGAAGGAGCCTGCATTTGAACGAAAACAGATGGACTTTGGACTGCAAGTCATATTACAGCAAACAAAGACTCATTATGTCATTTATGAGTGAGTCCTTCAATCATACACTGCAGAGATTAATTCAAAACCAATTATTCTTTTAGAGAAGAAAAACTAATCTGTGATTTTTGTGATCTGTTTCTTTATTTTTGTACCATTGTACAGGTGGTAATAGGTATTGCGCACTTGAAATTATGCTGTAGTTTTGTCATCTAATCCCATCCTAAGGCCTGCTCACACCAAAACTATAAAGACAGCAATAAAGAAACAATTACAAAAGCCATTCTCAGTATTAAAGAATAGCATAGTTAAGTGTTTCTTAACTGGGTCATGACTAAAAAAGTGGGTAATACTGATGTATTTAATGAGAGAAGCTCACATACTACAGTGTTGTGGGCAGTTTCTGTTTCAAACTAGGCAGTGAAGCAGCCAGTCAGGATGCTCTCTACAGTACAGGCGTAGAATGTTCTGAGAATATTAGGGCTCATTTTCCTTTTGTTCATGTCTTTTCCTTTAGACGTTTCATGAAGAAAAGGTGCTGATGTGCCTTCTTCAGCACTGCATCGTTGTGCGTAGACCTTACGAGAACCTAAAACTGTTTTGTCAATAGACACACTTTTAAAAATTGGCTGCTTTGTCACACACTGCAAACAAGCGCCTCTTCAAACCAGGGCAGTTGCTGCCTAATGGTTAGAGAGTCAGGCTTGTAACACGAAGGTCATGGGTTTGAACCCCCAACTGTGTGTGTGCAACCTTCTTAAGGGTTGAAGATCTATGAAAACCTGGAATGCCATCTGGACTGGCAAAAGATCAGGTTATATACATGACACAGACGGAGAGCATTCTAACCTCATAAGCCGTGGGGGTTCTCTCTGTGCGGGTGATACTGTCAAAAATAATTCAGCTCATCCGGTAGAGAATCAGAAGTGGGGGTGGGACTTGTAGGCAAAAAAAAAGTTCAGGATAAGCAGTTTTCTGCCTGCTTATTTTCCCATAGAGTTACTTTAGTGCCTGGTCTGTGTTGGCTTGAGTGGGAAAGGAACAGCTGTGATTATGATGACTGTAAATTCACTCAGTAGCCAGTCCACATCATTTATTGTCCAGTGGCTGAGCCAGCAGAATGGTTGGATGAGGTCAGAGGGGATGACGTCTGATGAGGACCTCTGTCCCACTGTCTGCTTCCTTGGCCGTCCCCGTGAGCCCCAGACAAAGGGCACGTGACACACATCCGCCAGAAATTCTGTCGAGTTCAACCAATTCGTTGACGACTTCAAAACTTCTTTAAGGAGAAGTCCACTTCCAGAACAACAATTTACAGATAATGTACTCACCCCCTTGTCATCCAAGATGTTCATGTCTTTCTTTCTTCAGTCGTAAAGAAATTATGTTTTTTTTTATGAATTTTTCTCCATATAATGGACTGATATGATGCCCTGAGTTTGAATTCAAAATGCAGTGTAAATGCGGCTTCAAATGATCCCAAATGCAGTTGTAAACGAGCCCAGCCAAGGAAGAAGGGTCTTATCTAGCGAAACAATCAAATGCTTGTCTTGTCTTACTCTGCCTGAAATTTTCCAGTTCATGACAGTTAGAGTATGTCGAAAAACTCCCATCTCATGTTTTCCCTCAACTTCAAAAGCACCCTTTATTGCTGTTTTACCTTTTTTGTTAAGGGTGTTTGATCTTCTTTGCATGCTCACTTTGCAAAGACTGGGTCGGTACTTCTGCAGTGATGTAGGATGATTTTGAAATGATTTTTGAAGTTGAGGAAGAAAATGCGATTGTAGTTTTTCGACATACCCTAACTGTCTTGAACCAGAATACAGAATTCAGGCAGAGCAAGGCGAACTCGGGGGACCATTATGAAAAAATGTTTTCCTGGAAGTAAGTGTTTCCAATTTTGTGTGGTGTATGCGTCAGATGTTCAGCCAATGGTGTGTGGGCATGATGTCTCAGGCTGAGACTAAGTTAGAGGATGCAAAGTACCTAATACCTTGAACTCGCTTGCCACATGCTCACTCATACAAAAAGTTTCCTTAGTCACACAGCTGCAACTTGCTAAGTGATTGATAGACAGAAATCAAAAGGTCAGATAGGAAAACATTCTCTCCAGACCCTGAGGGAGGGGTATATGTGGTACATAAATATTCTTAGTTAACTTTCAGTGAAGCCTGTTGGGGGAGAAGAATGAGAGAGGAAAAGGGGATATAAATAAGTAAGGAGGGAAGTTTGGGAGAGGTAGCATCATTTGCTCTATTTGGAGGTCACGTCTCCAAATTAGTTTTATTGTTTTGTTGCATGGCATCTGTTTTAATCAAGTTCCTGAAGTTTGGTTCCGTAGGAAGATCATTTCAGGTGTTACACTGGTTTGCATTATGTGTGTGCGAAAATTCACATAAAACATTTCAAAGCCTGAAAAGATAATGTTTAAAACAAGCATTTGTATTGTATTTATTTAGAAAGTAGGGGTTGGCACACAACAAACAAACCAAAGCACACATATGGCGTGTGTCAATGGTCATAGAGGTTTTGACACAGGTGATTGAAAACAAAGAGAAGAGAGTCACATTCACCACTGAAATTTTAAAGCTTGTGTAAAAAAAAAAAAAAAAAAAAAAAAACACACACACACACACACAACAACAACAACAACAACAACAACAACAACAACAACAACAACAACAACAACAACATGATGTGAAAACATGTTTCACATCAAAGTACTGGGCCCATATGTATAAAACTTCTCAGAAATGCTTTTATAGAAATGGTCTTAAACTTTGACTTAACTGTCAAAAAAGTCTTAGTCTTCACATAATTTATTGTCCAGTGGCTGAACGTTAGCCAGCAGAACAGTTGGATGAGGTCAGAGGGGATGACGTCTGATGAGGACATCTTTCCCACTTTCCGCTTCCTTGGCCGCCCCTGTGAGCCCCAGTCAAAGGGCTTTGATGCAGTGTCTGTCACGATAGCTTTCTTCTTTTGTGAAGGGGTTTGGCATCACACCATCTTTGATTCCAGGCGGAACGTTAAAGAACGTGACACACACATCTGCCAGAAATTCTGTCGAGTTCAACCAATTCGTTGACAAGTTAAAAACTCCTTAAAGAAGAAGTCCACTTCCAGAACAAACATTTACAGATAATGTACTCACCCCAGTGTCATCCAAGATGTTCATGTGTTTCTTTCTTCAGTCGTAAAGAAATTATGTTTTTTGAGGAAAACATTTCAGGACTTTTCTTCATATAATCTCAAACCTTACTTAGATTACAATACTATGTCCCACTGATATATTTATATTAATGATGTTTGATAACAAAGTTTGGGAGGAGCACGATCAGATAATCAACTAATTCGGCACAGGTGCAACTCGTCTAGCTAATCATCCAAACTAGCACAAGTCATATGCACACAGCCGACTTACCTCCCCAGCCAGCAATGACATGTGGGGCCCAGATGAGGGCTTCATGGGCGGCAAATGTGGGCCCCATTATGGGCTTGCACCCGGGATCCACATTGGGGCCAGCCATGGAAGCCCAGATGTACTAAAAGTGGGACCTGTAAGGGTACTGCATGGGTCTTAATTGGGCAATTCATGTCAGACCGATTTGGGCCCCACCTGCCCAAATGGGTCCAAAGTGGGCTCTGCAACATGGCTACCCAGATGGGCTTTAAATGGGATCTGCAAGAGTCTTATGTGGGTCCTAACTGGGCAATTCATGCCAAACCCATTTGGGCCCCACCTGCCCAAAGGGGTTTAAAGTGGGTTTGCACCCGGGATCCACATGGGGGCCAGCCGTGGATGCCCAGATGGGTTTTAAGTGGGATCTGTAAGGGTCTTATGTGGGTCTTAACCGGGCAATACATGTCAGACCCATTTGGGGCCCACAAGTCTGAAGGGGTTTAAAGTGGGTTTGCACCCGGGATCCACAATTCATTTAAAAAAATCAATTCATTTACCAAACAAGCCTACAATTTATGAGTGAGTCCTTCAATCATACACTGCAGAGATTAATTCAAAACCAATTATTCTTTTAGAGAAGAAAAACTAATCTGTGATTTTTGTGATCTGTTTCTTTATTTTTGTACCATTGTACAGGTGGTAATAGGTATTGCACACTTGAAATTATGCTGTAGTTTTGTCATCTAATCCCATCCTAAGGCCTGCTCACACCAAAACTATAAAGACAGCAATAAAGAAACAATTACAAAAGCCATTCTCAGTATTAAAGAATAGCATAGTTAAGTGTTTCTTAACTGGGTCATGACCAAAAAGTGGGTAATACTGATGTATTTAATGAGAGAAGCTCACATACTACAGTGTTGTGGGCAGTTTCTGTTTCAAACTAGGCAGTGAAGCAGCCAGTCAGGATGCTCTCTACAGTACAGGCGTAGAATGTTCTGAGAATATTAGGGCTCATTTTCCTTTTGTTCATGTCTTTTCCTTTAGACGTTTCATGAAGAAAAGGTGCTGATGTGCCTTCTTCAGCACTGCATCGTTGTGCGTAGACCTTACGAGAACCTAAAACTGTTTTGTCAATAGACACACTTTTAAAAATTGGCTGCTTTGTCACACACTGCAAACAAGCGCCTCTTCAAACCAGGGCAGTTGCTGCCTAATGGTTAGAGAGTCAGGCTTGTAACACGAAGGTCATGGGTTTGAACCCCCAACTGTGTGTGTGCAACCTTCTTAAGGGTTGAAGATCTATGAAAACCTGGAATGCCATCTGGACTGGCAAAAGATCAGGTTATATACATGACACAGACGGAGAGCATTCTAACCTCATAAGCCGTGGGGGTTCTCTCTGTGCGGGTGATACTGTCAAAAATAATTCAGCTCATCCGGTAGAGAATCAGAAGTGGGGGTGGGACTTGTAGGCATCCCAAAAAGTTCAGGATAAGCAGTTTCCTGCCTGCTTATCTTCCCATACAGTTACTTTAGTGCCTGGTCTGTGTTGGCTTGAGTGGGAAAGGAAACAGCTGTGATTATGATGACTGTAAATTCACTCAGTAGCCAGTCCACATCATTTATTGTCCAGTGGCTGAGCCAGCAGAATGGTTGGATGAGGTCAGAGGGGATGATGTCTGATGAGGACCTCTGTACCACTGTCTGCTTCCTTGGCCGCCCCCGTGAGCCCCAGACAAAGGGCACGTGACACACATCCGCCAAAATTCTGTCGAGTTCAACCAATTGGTTGACGACTTCAAAACTTCTTTAAGGAGAAGTCCACTTCCAGAACAACAATTTACAGATAATGTACTCACCCCCCTTGTCATCCAAGATGTTCATGTCTTTCTTTCTTCAGTCGTAAAGAAATTATGTTTTTTTTTATGAATTTTTCTCCATATAATGGACTGATATGATGCCCTGAGTTTGAATTCAAAATGCAGTGTAAATGCGGCTTCAAATGATCCCAAATGCAGTTGTAAACGAGCCCAGCCAAGGAAGAAGGGTCTTATCTAGCGAAACAATCAAATGCTTGTCTTGTCTTACTCTGCCTGAAATTTTCCAGTTCATGACAGTTAGAGCATGTTGAAAAACTCCCATCTCATGTTTTCCCTCAACTTCAAAAGCACCCTTTATTGCTGTTTTACCTTTTTTGTTAAGGGTGTTTGATCTTCTTTGCATGCTCACTTTGCAAAGACTGGGTCGGTACTTCTGCAGCGATGTAGGATGATTTTGAAATGATTTTTGAAGTTGAGGAAGAAAATGCGATTGAAGTTTTTCGACATACCCTAACTGTCTTGAACCAGAATACAGAATTCAGGCAGAGCAAGGCGAACTCGGGGGACCATTATGAAAAAATGTTTTCCTGGAAGTAAGTGTTTCCAATTTTGTGTGGTGTATGCGTCAGATGTTCAGCCAATGGTGTGTGGGCATGATGTCTCAGGCTGAGACTAAGTTAGAGGATGCAAAGTACCTAATACCTTGAACTCGCTTGCCACATGCTCACTCATACAAAAAGTTTCCTTAGTCACACAGCTGCAACTTGCTAAGTGATTGATAGACAGAAATCAAAAGGTCAGATAGGAAAACATTCTCTCCAGACCCTGAGGGAGGGGTATATGCGGTACATAAATATTCTTAGTTAACTTTCAGTGAAGCCTGTTGGGGGAGAAGAATGAGAGAGGAAAAGGGGATATAAATAAGTAAGGAGGGAAGTTTGGGAGAGGTAGCATCATTTGCTCTATTTGGAGGTCACGTCTCCAAATTAGTTTTATTGTTTTGTTGCATGGCATCTGTTTTAATCAAGTTCCTGAAGTTTGGTTCCGTAGGAAGATCATTTCAGGTGTTACACTGGTTTGCATTATGTGTGTGCGAAAATTCACATAAAACATTTCAAAGCCTGAAAAGATAATGTTTAAAACAAGCATTTGTATTGTATTTATTTAGAAAGTAGGGGTTGGCACACAACAAACAAACCAAAGCACACATATGGCGTGTGTCAATGGTCATAGAGGTTTTGACACAGGTGATTGAAAACAAAGAGAAGAGAGTCACATTCACCACTGAAATTTTAAAGCTTGTGTAAAAAAAAAACAAAAAAAAAAACACACACACACACACCAAAACAAAAACAACAACAACAACAACAACAACAACAACAACAACAACAACATGATGTGAAAACATGTTTCACATCAAAGTACTGGGCCCATATGTATAAAACTTCTCAGAAATGCTTTTATAGAAATGGTCTTAAACTTTGACTTAACTGTCAAAAAAAGTCTTAGTCTTCACATAATTTATTGTCCAGTGGCTGAACGTTAGCCAGCAGAACAGTTGGATGAGGTCAGAGGGGATGACGTCTGATGAGGACATCTTTCCCACTTTCCGCTTCCTTGGCCGCCCCTGTGAGCCCCAGTCAAAGGGCTTTGATGCAGTGTCTGTCACGATAGCTTTCTTCTTTTGTGAAGGGGTTTGGCATCACACCATCTTTGATTCCAGGCGGAACGTTAAAGAACGTGACACACACATCTGCCAGAAATTCTGTCGAGTTCAACCAATTCGTTGACAAGTTAAAAACTCCTTAAAGAAGAAGTCCACTTCCAGAACAAACATTTACAGATAATGTACTCACCCCAGTGTCATCCAAGATGTTCATGTGTTTCTTTCTTCAGTCGTAAAGAAATTATGTTTTTTGAGGAAAACATTTCAGGACTTTTCTTCATATAATCTCAAACCTTACTTAGATTACAATACTATGTCCCACTGATATATTTATATTAACGATGTTTGATAACAAAGTTTGGGAGGAGCACGATCAGATAATCAACTAATTCGGCACAGGTGCAACTCGTCTAGCTAATCATCCAAACTAGCACAAGTCATATGCACACAGCCGACTTACCTCCCCAGCCAGCAATGACATGTGGGGCCCAGATGAGGGCTTCATGGGCGGCAAATGTGGGCCCCATTATGGGCTTGCACCCAGGATCCACATTGGGGCCAGCCATGGAAGCCCAGACGTACTAAAAGTGGGACCTGTAAGGGTACTGCATGGGTCTTAATTGGGCAATTCATGTCAGACCGATTTGGGCCCCACCTGCCCAAATGGGTCCAAAGTGGGCTCTGCAACATGGCTACCCAGATGGGCTTTAAATGGGATCTGCAAGAGTCTTATGTGGGTCCTAACTGGGCAATTCATGCCAAACCCATTTGGGCCCCACCTGCCCAAAGGGGTTTAAAGTGGGTTTGCACCCGGGATCCACATGGGGGCCAGCCGTGGATGCCCAGATGGGTTTTAAGTGGGATCTGTAAGGGTCTTATGTGGGTCTTAACCGGGCAATACATGTCAGACCCATTTGGGGCCCACAAGTCTGAAGGGGTTTAAAGTGGGTTTGCACCCGGGATCCACATGGGGGCCAGCCGTGGATGCCCAGGCGGGTTTTAAGTAGGATCTGTAAGGGTCTTATGTGGGTCTTAACCGGGCAATTCATGACAGACCCATTTGGGCCCCACCTGCCCAAAGGGGTTTAAAGTGGGTTTGCACCAGGATTCAACCGTGAATGCCCATATGGGCTTAAAGTGGGCTCTGTAAGGATCTTATGTTGGTCCTAACTGGGCAATACATGCAAGGCCTATCTAAGCCCAACCATGCCAAATGGTTTAAGGAAACAATCTAAGAAAAATTAAAAACGAAGAATGAATATAAGTACAAGATAAATACAAGACACTTGATGCTTTGAACTGCAAGAAATATATTAAATTGAACAACAAAAATTATCTTTAAAAAACAATGTCACAACATACAGGTAAACTAAAAATATATATTTTAAAAAAATCTCAAATATCAATACAAAAAATCTCAAAATCTCAATACAAAATACACTCATGATATATGACATTGAACAACAAACATAATCTTTAACAATTTAAATTTTACAACATACCGGTAAATAAATCAAAAATATATATTTTTTAAAAATCTCTGGGAAAAAAAAGAAAACAAAACATCTCTCCAAAAAATACATCCAAATACACTCATGGCGTTTGTGTTGTCGATGCTCTTTTTTCTCTTAGGGCTCTTGCAGCCCCCCCACCCCCACCGGACACGAGGCCCAGCCAACGCCCAGGAGGACCAGGCCCACACCAAACCTCCCGGCCACCCCCTCCAACCCACCCGGCCACCCCCACCCTCCCCTCCTCCACCCTCCCTCCCTCCACGCAACCCACCCACTCACCTGCTCATCCACTCACCCATATTCATCCAACCCACTTTCTCAGTCACTCACCCGCTCAAACCCTTGGACACCTACTCACTCATTCACCTCCATCCGACCCACTCGTCCATTCCCTCACACACACTCGCTCTCTTACTCATTCTCCTCAATCTAACCCATTCATCCATCCTCTCACTCATTCACTCACTCACAGACATTCTGTGCACTTGATTCACTCGCTCATTCACCACCACCCTGAGACCAAGCCACCTAGAGGCGGTGGCCTCCACCCACAATGTAGCTAAGGAGCCAACCTTACCCCCAGGACAAGCCCCCCACCACCACCCCACCAGGACCTGCAGATCGAGGTCCCTACACTTGTGTTCCCAGTTCAAACCAAACTTGGCGCATAAATATGCCATGCAGGACCCATATATGTGTTCCCAGATCAAACCCATGCCCACTTGGCCCATAAATATCCCATTCAAGACCCATTTATGTGTTCCCAGATCAAACCCATGCCCACTTGGCAAATAAAATATGCCATGCAGGACCCAAAACCTACATGGGATGTGTTCCCAGATCAAACCCATGCCCACTTGGCCCATGGAAATATCCCATTCAAGACCCATGTCATTGCTGGCTTCCCAGATCAAACCCATGCCCACTTGGCCCATAAATATCCCATTCTTGGGAAGACCCATGTATGTGTTCCCAGATCAAACCCATGCCCACTTGGCCCATAAATATCCCATTCAAGACCCATGCTACATTTATGTGTTCCCAGATCAAACCCATGTTTTTTTTTTTTTTTTTACTTGGCCCATGCTTGATGGTTTAAGTGAAATGGGGCATTAAAATGTCCACAAATCACTTTTGGCCTGTGTTTATGGGCTTCCTATTTAAGACCCTGGGACTCATACTACAAAACCAATTTTCCATGGGACCCGCGGTTGATTTCACCCAGGTCAAACTTTATTAAGATCCCTTGCGGGCAATTTGGATGAGGCAAAAATCAGAAACACAACAGACCCATACCATACATACCAAACATAGATACATAAAATACATAAAATACATAAAATATAACAGAATAAAAAATTCCCTACCACATTCCTTAAAAACCACTTAGCAGCCGAACTGCACAAGGAACAAACAAATATTTATATTGGTTACTCTTCATCTTTGGTAGTCTGTAATGAAAACCTGTAGTGAGCATAAAAAACTCTGGAAACAAAAAATGATCACTGTCTAAGAGCACAGATCGAGCCCAACTCAGAACATTTCTATTAAACAAAAATGACAAATTTCTTTGTTCTTTACCTATAATCTTTCCACGAAGAGTAACTATTCTATTTAATGCATTTTTATGTTTCACACTGAGATTACCAAACCAGCAGCTAATAGAAAAGGATAACATCGACTCAATGTAAGGCTTATAGAACGGTTCCATCAATGTCCTATCCATATTGAATGATCTCAGTATAGGCATTGTTGTCTCTTTTTACATAATAATACCTCTGTATGCACATCGAAACACAATCTGTTATCGATAGTGGTCCCCAGATATTTATAACTATCTACGCATTCCACCTTCTCTCCCCTAATAAGGGTAGCATGGGAAGAATGTGTTTTTGTTCTGAAATGATGATCATATTTTTTTGTCTTAGACACATTCAACTGCAAACAAGCATCATCACACCATTTCACAAAGTTCGATAACTGTATCATCAGCAAACTTAAAAAAAAACTGTTATTGTGTTAACTTATACAGTCATTTGTGTATAAAATATATAATAAAGAAGACAAAACTGTCAGACCCTTTGGACTGTTTTCTGTGTTTTTCCCCCATGTGTGCCCTTATTTGGACTTCCTGTTCCATTTTCAATTAATTACGTCACTGTTTGATTGTTTTCACCTGTCCCCTGATTAGTCAGTGTATTTAAGTTTGGTTTTGTCCATGTTTAGATCGTCGGTTCTTGTAAGTCATACCAGTCTGTTTATATTGTCAGGTTACTTTGTGTTTGCTGGTCCCCTGCTGTTTCCTGTCCGTTCCTGTTTCCCTGTGGATATTATAAATAAAACTCTATGTTTTGGACCTCCTCGCTCATCCTGATCATTCTCCGCACACGACACCGTGACAGAATCACCGAACTACCTACAATATGTTCTGGGCTGAGGATTTTCTGATGAATATCCAGCAGGCGGAGAGGCCATTGGAACAGTACGTGGAGGAATATTTGAGCGTTGTTCATCTGGTGAGTTGGAGCGACGCCATGATGAACGCGTGTTTTCAGATGGGGCTAAACGATGACAAATCGTTCTGTTCGATAACCCCTGACGATTGCCGCAAACCGGTTGCAGAATTTATTAACTATGTCCTTGCTTTTTGTCATTCCAATTTCTTTGTTGATGTGGCAGATTCTAATCTGCCCCCCATCTGTAAACACGCGGCCGCTCCAGCTCACCACCAGCCAGCGTCCTCCACATGCTGCTCCAACGAGCTCGCTCCCTCTGGTCCTCCCTCGCTCACCCCCGTTCTCCATAGCTCCTCCCTCATCCTCAGCCCAGAACCCACGGCCAGCTCTCGGACTCGCCTGCGGCCAGCTCTCGGACCCCAGCCACGCCTGCGGCCAGCTCTCGGACTCCAGCCACATCCCCGCACTCTGGATCAGCTACCGGCAATATGGCAAGCCATATATATATTAAGGATTGTATGGATTTATATGAATTGTTGTCTCCTGTGTCTCCGCTGGTTCCGTCCAGCTCTCCTCCTTCTCCGCTGGTCCCGTCCAGCTCTCCCAAGTTTCCACTGATCCCGTCTATTTCTCCAGAGCCGGAGCTCTCTCCGGCGCGCCCTCCAGAGCCGGAGCTCTCTCCGGCGCGCCCTCCAGAGCCGGAGCTCTCTCCGGCGCGCCCTCCAGAGCCGGCGCTCTCTCCGGCGCGCCCTCCAGAGCCGGAGCCTCCCGAGCGCCCGCCTGTGCCTGCGCCTCCCGAGCGCCCGCCTGTGCCTGCGCCTCCCGAGCGCCCTCCTGTGTCTCCGCCTACTAAGCTCGGCCATCCTGTGCTCTCCTGGGCCGACTATGCCCTAAGTTCCCGCAAGAAAATTTTGGCGGGGGCTACTCCCCTGATCAGCCATGGCCGGCTGGACTGTGTACTCGGCCGTGGCTTCCCGAGCTCCCTGACCCACCATGGCCTCATGGACTCTGTGCTCGGCCGTGGCTTCCCGAGCTCCCTAACCCACCATGGCTTTATAGACTGTATGCTCCGCTGTGGCTCCCCAAGCTCCCTGACCCGCCCTGGAGGTGTATCTCCTGTCCCTCCTGTGTCTGCACGAGCCTCCAGGGTGCCCACCCTCCCTCTCCAGTTTCAATTCATTACGTCACTGTTTGATTGTTTTCACCTGTCCCCTGATTAGTCAGAGTATTTAAGTTTGGTTTTGTCCACGTTTAGATCGTCGGTTCTTGTAAGTCATACCAGTCTGTTTATATTGTCTTCATGTATTGTTACTCCGTCAGGTTTCGTTGTGTTTGCTGGTCCCCTGCTGTTTCCTGTCTGTTTCCTGTTTCCCTGTGGATATTATAAATAAAACTCTGTTTTGGACCTCCTCGCTTATCCTGATCATTCCCCGCACACAACACTGTGACAAACACAGCCTTGAAGGGTCCCTATAGATGTCATCAAGGAAGCTGATAAACTACCATTAACTCTCACTCTTTGAGTTCTGTCACGTAAAAAATCCAGAATCCAACCCACTAAATTAAAATCAAGACCGAAATTAGTAATTAACTTATCAGCTAAAATATAAGGTTGCAACAAATTAAACGCAGATGAAAAATCCACAAACAAAGGCTTAATATATGTTTTGTTCCCTTCTAAATGTTTTAATACCAGATTTAATAAAGTTGCTGTTGCATCTTCAACACCTCGCTGTCTTCTATAGGCGAACTGAAGGGGGTCTAAAAGATTTTTAGTTTTAGACAACTCTTCTTTGACTAATTTTTCAAACATTTCATTATTAGAGATGTTAGTGCTATTGGCCTAAAATCATTTAATGTAACTGCATTTACAGTTTTAGGCACAGGCACCACAGTAGCCTGTTTCCATAATTTAGGGACTCTTTGAAGAGCCAAAGACCACTGAAAGATGTAACAAAACACTGGTGCCAACTGCTCAGCACAAACCTTAATTAAATGCTCTCCGATATTGTCTGGCCCAGAAGTTTTCTTCTTGCAACCCTTAAACACTTTAATTACATCTAATTCATTAAAAAAGATATTATAGTCACCACCACAACTTATTTTAAAATTCATAGACTCCATTTTAGGACCAACTTCAGGTACATCAAAACGTAAATAAAACCTATTTAATTCCTCAGCCAACTGACTACTAGAGTCATACCCAGGTAGCTGTACACTGTAAAAAACAATTTGTTGAGTCAACTTAAAATAATTTGTAACCTAGCTGCCTTAAAATTTTAAGTTCAGTCAGCTCAAAATTTTAAGTTGATTCAACTCAAATATAAAATTGTCACTTAGTATAATTTAACATTTCAAGTTGAATAAACTTTTTTAATTTTTTTTTTTTTACCCTCTTGAAGTGCTCAACATCTTTCATTCATAAGTACTTTCAAAGATTTTGTAACCCATGGCTTATTATTCAGGAATACTTTGACAGTCTTCCATGGAATGAGCATCTCTTCGCAGAACAACATCTGTGAGTTCATCTATATCTAGACAAGAGTCATAAAAAAGCGTCCCAGTCCGTACATTCCAAGCATCCTTGCAAAGAAGCAGTGAACTCCTTAGACCACATTCCAATACTCTTAGTCTATAGTTTTTCTCTTTTTAAAACAGTTTTATAAAAATAATTTTATAAAATTATGTCATTTTTAAAATTTTGATACACTTAAGACTAAAATTTTACTCTTGAGCAACTTTATACACACGGCCCCAGGTGCTGAAGCTTGATTTGTGCTATATGTTATTATGACCACTAGATGGCCACACTAGATGGACACAATCCATTAATAACCAAAGCGGCCAAAACAGGAACTAAACACAAGAGGGGCGTGAAAGATTTGATGTGGTTACATTAAATTGATCTCTGCCAATTAAATCCTTAAATTGACTTGATAGGTTGGTCAAGATGAGAAGAGAGTTGTTTAAAACAATTATTTTGTCAAATGAAATCGACAAAACATCAACAACAGAATTCAGAGCATTTTAAAAATATCTGCAAGAACAAATTATAGTTCATTTAATACACACAGAGAGCATAATATGAGAGTATTCAATTCTTTTCAGATGAAATAAATGTGTGAGCTGTGACTAAATCGATGTCCAAAAGTAAATGGTAGGCCATATAAACTTGTTAGCACATCCTGCCATGATGTAGGTGAGACTTTTGTGGTTTTTTTATTTGCACGTAGTTCAAAGCCAGTGAAACATTATAGTCTCAACACTTTATTTAAAGCAAACAATTCCAAAGTAAATAGTTCATTAATAACTGAGCACAAAGTGTTCATTAAGAAAAAAAATGCAACTAAATGCTTACATGCTTTTATAATAATGTCAAAAAGCGGCATCAAACACATGAAACTGTCATGGCAGCCAGGTTCCACAGTAATTTCCTGTAAAAGCAGCTCTGAATCTATTGTTGCTGCAATAACATAGCAATAAACACGACTGGCTGAAAATGCTTAACAACATGTTTACAAAATCCTGAGGCTTATGTCCTCTAGTATGTTATTAAGTAACATGAAATGCAGGAGTGAATGGCTATTAATACACTGTTTGAAAACCACACATATATTTTAGTATGTTTAGAATAACTTAACCAACACTGCACATTTAATGGTAATAAATCCAACTCACCTATGAAGCCAGATACCAGAAAAACATTGATCAGACTAAATACGACAGTGGCAGTCTGCCACAATGTTGGGTCTGTAGACTGCTCTACTACAGTGTGATTCTGACACAGACATTCTGACACTGGAGTTGGGACTGTAAAGAAAATATTTTAATATACATTCATATACTAACATTTATAGATATTTGTAAGCAATATAAGTGCTTTTATGAGCAGCGTATTCTTACAAAGCAAGTGAAGTATCACTCACCAGTGATCGGTGTGGTCTGGTCTAGTCTGGTGCCATTTCTGAATTGTGCAGTTCTGTCTATGTTCGTACAGTAATAAACTCCTAACTCATCAATACTGACATCTTTTATGAACAGATTATGTTTAGACTGCACTGAATATTTTTCTTTGAATCCATTGTTGAAGTAAAATGTTTCTGGTGAGTTTGAAAAGGAGCGTAATATCAGAACTGGAGGATCTGGTGAATTGAGTAACAACCATGTCACCTCCTTTAAGTCTAGACCACAGTTTATGGTCACATTTTGACCCAAATCTGTTAGCTGATATGTTAAAATCTCTTCAACCTGACAGCATGCAAGTAGATCTGTGAGAAAAATAATTAGGAGTATTTTACTTAAAATGACTCTGCTGTTAACCATCAAATATATTCTGTATATAAAAGATTTTTGTAATAAACTCACAGAGCTGAAGCTGCAAGATCTTCAACATGATGCAGTCTTGGCTCACACTGCTCTTGAGATGAAACCTTGTGATGAAACCTGTAAGACAGATCTTTTAGCCACAACAAGCAGAGGAAGTTAAAGACAGCAGTTTAAAAATAACCATTCCTAGTAGCATGTGTTGTGAATTTTTTTTCTTAGAGACCAGGAGACGTTTTGGATATCTTGAAGCAGAAGTTTCTCTTTATTCAGATACTCACTGCTTGGCGCTGCAGTCATCAAAAAAGTCGTCTTCTGACAAAATCTCAGCACAGCAGAGTATATAGGTTTGAAGGAGGAGTACATAGAGGTGGAATCAATCTAAACAAAGCATGCAAATGTGGTACAGGAAAACAGCTCAGTTAAAGATTTTTCCCAGCCTTGATCTATTTAGCATACAGGTGTCATTCAAATGCAAAAGTGCTAAACAAAAGGCACAGTTGTACCTTGAGCTTAGACTTACACACACTTAACTTGGGAAACCTTCTAGATGTTCAGGAACTGCATAAAGACAAAAGGTTACTGTCTCAGGGCCTGGGCTTCCTGCTCCTAGACTGTCACAATATACATACCTTTTTCAGTTCATGTTGTTATATTGGAACCTATAACAAATATGCATAGGATCAGCATATTTTAAACAGATTCTTAAATTTGTAATCGCACAGATGACTCTCTACAGAATGCTTTAATGATTTTTGTGAAATGACGGGCCAAACAAGAAACTTAACAAAAACTTCTGTTAAATGAAAAAGCTGTCACTGGGGTGGTGCTCGACATCTTTCATTCATAAGTACTTTCAAAGATTTTGTGAACCATGGCTTATTATTCAGGAATACTTTGACAGTCTTCCATGGAATGAGCATCTCTTCGCAGAATGAGATATAACTACTAACAACATCTGTGAGTTCATCTATATCTAGACAAGAGTCATAAAAAGCGTCCCAGTCCATACATTCCAAGCATCCTTGCAAAGAAGCAGTGGACTCCTCAGACCACACTCTAATACTCTTAGTCTGTAGCTTTTCTCTTTTTAAAACACTTTTATATACTGGAACAAACAAAACAGTATTATGGTCCTCTGTTCCCACAGGAGGCTTAGCAACAGACTTGTAGGCATCTTTAATTGATCATTAGCAGAGGTTAAGTGTCTTGATAAAACGTGTGGGGCAAGACACATTCAATTCAATTCAATTCAAATTTATTTGTATAGCGCTTTTCACAATACATATCGTTGCAAAGCAACTTTACACCAAATGAACGTTTTTACAATATATGTAGTAGTAGCTTGATGTACATGTGGCAGAGATGTGTGGTAAAGATCAATTAATGACGTAATCAAACAGACAAAGAACACTATAAATTAGTAGCAGAATTCAGTAGTGCTGTATGTTGTTTCAGGGTTGGCATCATCTGAAGGTCTCTGAGGGGTTGGCATCATCTCTTTTTAAGTGTTCTGGATCCGGACTGGAGCTTGTGAATTCCTAGTTACCACGGGATGTCAATCCCATGGCAAAAACAGAGAACAAATAGGAACATAATTAGCGTAGCTGCTGTTCAAACTAAGAAAAGAAAGATTTGTTAAACCAGAGCTAAAAGATTAATAATGAACATTTGATCAGATATAACTGCAGGAAAAGTTTATGAGATGCATTATTTGAATGCTTGGCTAAAAAGATGTGTCTTTAATCCAGATTTAAACAGAGAGAGTGTGTCTGAACCCCAAACGTTATCTGGAAGGCTGTTCCAGAGTTTGGGAGCCAAATGTGAAAAAGCTCTACCTCCTTTAGTGGACTTTGCTATCCTAGTTACTACCAACAGTCCAGAGTTTTGCAACCTTAGGGAGCGTGATGGATTGTAGTGTGGTAGAAGACTAGTTAGGTACGCAGGAGCTAAACCGTTAAGTGCCTTATAGGTAAGAAGTACTATATTATAGCTGATGAGGAACCTAATAGGTAGTCAGTGCAGAGACTTTAAAACTGGGGTAATATGATCATATTTTCTTGACCTGGTAAGGACTCTAGCAGCTGCATTTTGGACTATCTGTAGCTTGTTTATTGAAGATGCAGGACAACCACCTGCTTATCTTCCCATACAGTTACTTTAGTCCCTGGTCTGTATTGGCTTGAGTGGGAAAGGAAACAGCTATGATTATGATGACTGTAAATTCACTCAGTAGCCAGTTCACATCATTTATTGTCCAGTGGCTGAGCCAGCAGAATGGTTGGATGAGGTCAGAGGGGATGACGTCTGATGAGGACCTCTGTCCCACTGTCTGCTTCCTTGGCCGTCCCCGTGAGCCCAAATGGCTCTGACGCAGTGTCTGTCACAATAATCTCAAACCTTACTTAGATTACAAAACTGTATCCCACTGATATATTTATATTTATGATGTTTGATAACAAAGTTCGGGAGGAGCACGATCGGATAATCAACTAATTCAGCACAGATGCAACTCGTCTAGCTAATCATCCAAACTAGCACAAGTCGTATATATGCACACAGCCGACTTACCTCCATCATTTGTCTGTTTTTCGGCATCCCCCCTCCACCCCAACTCCTCGCTCTTATTCGATCCTCATCCTATACTTGGGATGGGAGGAGTTCTCTGGGTTGGGGCCATTTTCAGAGCTCGGAGCCCTCCCCCAAGACAGCACGCCAAAATATGCTCACTGTTTACTCAACCAGATTAGATGAAAGAGTGAACTTGTGAAATATAGATCAGTGAACTCGCCATCCTCATCAGCTACATTTAGCAACTGTTTCAGCTACTTTGAACTGAAAGCAGTTAGCAACAATCATCAGTTTTTTTTTTTGTTTGTTTTTTTTTTTTTTCCCCTTTCTTATCTTGATGGTTTAAGTGAAATGTGAGGTCATTACATTTCACTTAAACCATCAGAGTAAAATTATGTCATTTTTAGAAATTTGATACACTTAAGACTAAAATTTTACTCTTGAGCAGTTTTATACACACGGCCCCGGTGCTGAAGCTTGATTTGTGCTATATGTTATTATGACCACTAGATGGCCACACTAGATGGACACCATCCAGTAATAACCAAAGCGGCCAAAACAGGAACTAAACACAAGAAGGGCGTGAAAGATTTGATGTGGTTACATTAAATTGATCTCTGCCAATTAAAGCCTTAAATTGACTTGATAGGTTGGTCAAGATGAGAAGAGAGTAGTTTAAAACAATTATTTGTCAAATGAAATCGACAAAACATAAACAACAGAATTCAGAGCATTTTAAAAATATCTGCAAGAACAAATTATAGTTTTATTTACAATTAATACACACACAGAGCATAATACTCTCACAATTCTTTTCAGATGAAGAAAATGTGTGAGCTGTGACTAAATCAATGTCCAAAAGTAAATGGTAGGCCATATAAACTTGTTAGCATCCTGCCTGAAGTAGGTGAGACTTTGTGGTTTTTTTATTTGCACGTAATTCAAAGCCAGTGAAACATTATAGTCTCAACACTTTATTTAAAGCAAACAATTCCAAAGTAAATAGTTCATTAATAACAGCTCAAAGTGTTCATTAAGAAAAAAAAAATGCAACTAAATGCTTACATGCTTTTATAATAATGTCAAAAAGCGGCATCAAACACATGAAACTGTCATGGCAGCCAGGTTCCACAGTAATTTCCTGTAAAAGCAGCTCTGAATCTATTGTTGCTGCAATAACATAGCAATAAACACGACTGGCTGAAAATGCTTAACAACATGTTTACAAAATCCTGAGGCTTATGTCCTCTAGTATGTTATTAAGTAACATGAAATGCAGGAGTGAATGGCTACTAATACACTGTTTGAAAACTACACATATATTTTAGTAAATGCAGAAAACACAGGGTCACATCTTGTGAAACAGAGATGTCTGATCACCCTATACAGGATCTATCAACTGAAGCTGCGGTAGGTCCTTATCTTCGCTGTTGTTGGTGTTTTTTTTTACTGCGATCAGAAAAATTTATGCCTAAGAATACTGAGAAAAAAACAGAATCTCAACATGTTTAGAATAACTTAACCAACACTGGACATTTAATGGTAATAAATCCAACTCACCTATGAACCCAAATACCAGACAAACATTGATCAGACTAAATATGACACTGGCAGTCTTCCACAATGTTGGGTCTGTAGACTGCTCTACTACAGTGTGATTCTGACACAGACATTCTGACACTGGAGTTGGTACTGTAAAGAAAATATTTTAATATACATTAATATACTAACATTTATAGATATTTGTATTTGTATTCTTACAAAGCAAGTGAAGTATCACTCACCAGTGATCGGTGTGGTCTGGTCTAGTCTGGTGCCGTTGCTGAATTGTGCAGTTCTGTCTATGTTCGTACAGTAATAAACTCCTAACTCATCAATACTGACATTTTTTATAAACAGATTATGTTTAGACTGCACTGAATATTTTTCTTTGAATCCATTGTTGAAGTAAAATGTGTCTGGTGGGTTTGAAAAGGAGCGTAATATCAGAACTGGAGGATCTGGTGAATTGAGTAACAACCATGTCACCTCTGTTAAGTCTAGACTACAGTTTATGGTCACATTTTGACCCAAATCTGTTAGCTGATATGTTAAAATCTCTTCAACCTGACAGTATGCAAGTAGATCTGTGAGAAAAATAATTGGGAGTATTTTACTTAAAATGACTCTGCTGTTAACCATCAAATATATTCTGTATATAAAATGTTTTTGTAATAAACTCACAGAGCTGCAGCTGCAAGATCTTCATCATGATGCAGTCTTGATTCTCTTGAGATGAAACCTTGTGATGAAACCTGTAAGATAGATCTTTTAGCCACAACAAGCAGAGGAAGTTAAAGATAGCAGTTTAAAAATAACCATTCCTGGTAGCATGACTCTCTAAAGCACGCTTTAGTGATTTTTGTGAAATGACGGGCCAAACAAGAAACTTAACAAAAACTTCTGTTAAATGGAAAAGCTGTCACTGGTGTGGCGCATATTAAAAGGTACTAATATGTAACATTTAGGTTCTTACATTTACACTTTCATTAACCATCAGAGTCCTTCCTTGTGGGACCGGCTTTAGCCCTATATGGCCCCAAATATAGGGCTCTATTACCCCTTTTCCACCAAGGCAGTTTTCCACCAAGTGCTGGTTCAGAGCCTTGTGTTGTCTTTCAACACCCAAAGCACCAGCTCAGAACCAGGAAAAGTGGTTTGTAAGTAGCACCAAAACTTTGCTGGTCTAGAAGTAAAAACTGCTTGCGTCAGGGGCTGGGGGTAGGGTTACCATGACCAACAAGATGAACAGAAACTTTTGACTGCCGTTCGCCACTGGGTTCACCATGTTTGGATGCCAATGTGGGTTCACATCAATAGCAATGCAAACATCCACCTTAAGTCAGCCACTAGATTGGTGGAAAAAGGTTGGCAGGATAGCATTCATCTTACATCCCATGACATGTACCTTTATGAAGTTCTATCAGAACAAACCCCTGGTCTATCCTACAAAGTTTGTTCTTCTGAAAGTTTCTGTAGCTGCCCAATAGGAATCAGAGGACATCGCTGTAAACACCTTGTACTTACTGATTTGCTGAGTGAACATGATTTTCAGAAGTTTCCACCTTTGGATTTTCAAAAGAAAGAAGCTTTACTCAGTGCTGTGCTTTGACACAAAAGAGGTAAATGTAAGAAGTTTATGTAATGAGAGAATTTATCACACTTCTGCTACAACATTTCAATGTACCTGTTGTACATACTCTTACAATGAGAAATGTGCTTGCCTTCTCCTGGCATGTGAATTATTTGATGTCACATTAACAACAGATGTACCCACTCTGTGTCATGAAGACACATCAATGCAGTCAAATGTGACCACTTTAACTGCTAAAACTGAAGTACAGATGTTGAATGAAATATTGGAGACTGTTCACAAATTGCAGACAATTCCTCAGCACATTAGCCAGCAAATCAAAGACCTGATTTTTCTTTTATGGCAAAAATCATTAGGAAATTAAGTAAAGATCATGTTCCATGAATATATTTTGTAAAATTCCTACTGTAAATATACGAAAACTTAATTTTTGATCAGTAATATACATTGTTAAGACCTTTATTTGGACAATTTTCTCATTATTTATATTTTTAAATTCCAGATTTTCAAATAGTTGTATCTCGACCAAGTATTGTCCTATCCTAACAAACTTATGACTGGTTTTGTGATCCATTTATATAATTTGCCAAAATCAAAACATTAGAAAGTCATGCTTGTGCACACTACATTGTATTTAATTTAATAATAATTAAAATTGAGTTCTGATTTAATTCATTTCTTCAGGATTCTCTAATGTTAAAAAACATAATTCAGCCCACCTTCTAAACTACTTTGCATTGTATCCCTGATCTTTGCACGTGTTGAAAATGCATCAGTCAGTGTAAACCAGGAAGTACAGTCAAGCTCATTGATTAGTTCTTTGGGAGGATCCTAGAGGAAAGAATTGAAATGTACACTACCGTTCAAAAGTTTGGGGTCAGTAAGACTTGTAATAGTCTTTAAAGAAGTCTCTTATGCTCATCAAGGCTGCATTTATTTGATTAAAAATATATAAAAAAAAACAGTAATTCAAAATGTTTTTACAATATAAAATAATGTTTTTTATTTTAACATACTTTAAAATAGAATTTATTCCTGTGATGAAAAGCTGAATTTTTATCAGCTGTTACTCCAGTCTTAAGTGTCACATGATCCTTCAGAAATCATTCTAATATGCAGATTTATTATTAGAATGATCAGTGTTGGATAATATCAACAGTTGTGCTGCCAAATATTTTTTGGAACCTGTAATTTTTTTTTCAGGATTCTTTCATGAATAACAAGTTTAAAAAGTAGAGTGTTTATTCAAAATATAAATATTTTATAACAATGTAAATTATTTATTATTAACTTTTACTAAACTTTTAATTATTAACTTAATACATCCTTGGTGAATAAAAGTATTAATTTCTTAAAAAAAAAAAAAAAAAAAAGAAAGAAACAATAAAAATGTACTGACCCCAAACTTTTGAACGGTAGTGTACATATGAGTAAAAATGCACATTTTCTTTTTGGTGACAAGGAAAGTGACAGATCTACCAATTACCTTTGTTTTCAGAACTTACATTCAGAAAGTGCTTGGCATAGAGTAACACAAATATGCCGCATTCAGAGCTGTTTCCTTGCTGTTCAGGTACCTGAACTTTCAGCGCTGGCATAGAATCTACAGAAAATATCCGGGGCTTTTTTTTTATGTTGTTCCACACTGCTGTCAGATAACTGAAACAAAATGTTTTATTTAATTTATACCTCTATGGCAGCCACATTTTATTTAAATTTTTAATGCATACCTTGTCCTAGGTTTGCTACATTATGCTTAGTCTTATATCTTAAAGGGATAGTTTACTTTTACAAACCTGCTCATCAACATCCTCTGTGTTTTACAGAAGAAAGTCATGCATGTTTAGAACAAAATGAGGATAAATAAAAATGTTTTTATGAGCTGTATTTACATATGAAGAGTTCAGATGCAAAATCCTGTAAATCCATCTGACGTATTTCTTAAAAATTATCATTTCTTTCTGGCTACTTTGTATTGGTTTCTATGTAAGTACCGGTACTTCTGATTGGGCTGAGGCTGAAATTTAGCAAACCTGAAGTAACAGTATTTGATGGACATATACTATGTGTCAAGAGCATTCACTCAGTATCATTATCTCATTTTTAACCGAGATTGGCTTTTAGCTGGTTTTGCATCTGAACTCTTCACATACACATCTGGGCAAATATACAACAGAACCAACCTTAGAATATTTTGGAACACCTCCATGCTGTCACTCACTTGCACAGACTGTGAGTCTAGCATTAAAATGCAAGGCCTAAAAGTTTAACATAAGTAATTATTCAGAGAGAAATCCTGGATTAATTATACACTGTAAAGGTTTGGTAAAGGACAAGAAGCAGCAGCATTTTTTAATTGGGGCAACAGAACCAATTTTATTTATTTATTTATTTATCTATTTAAATGCAACATACATACTGTATATACATTTTTCTTCGAAACAATGTTCTCCCCTTTTTAATGTATTCCACTTCTTCATTTCCAGGGAAGCACACTATTATGAGTCTCCAGTGAATTCCGAAAAAACATTAATAGACAATATAAATAAAACTGTTTTTGATACTTACACAGTGCTAGTATTTTAAGGTGCAAAATCATACCCTTAATTACAAACATTTATTGTTACTGTTGCACTTGACAAATCATATTTTCCAGAAAGCTTTGAAGAAAAAGGTATAACAACCAGTAAATAATGTACAATTCTTACCCAAGAACATTCTCAACAATCAAAAGATAGTCCTTACGAAAAATGTCCTCATGCTTTGTCCAGCTGATGACATCTGTAAATCCACTACAACTGCATAGATATTGCACAGACACGACAAAGAGGGTAATCATGTGGTTACAATTTAATTGTTCAATAATACAATTCAGTATACAATTATGACAGTACAATACATCTACAATATATAAAAAGGAACTTATTTTGCAGTTCAGCTGAATTTAATGATTCCTTTATCTTTCTTATCATATGAACTCCTACCTTGCTTTTAATTTAGTGTAAAAGTGCACTGGATAGATCAAAGATTTCCGCCTTTTATGAGGTCCTAACTCATCATGAACAGACCTAGCAAGATTTTAAAATGAGAAAATGCTAAGAGTATTAAAATATATCAGTTTTCAGATGTTTCAAAAAAATTACCTCAACTGAATGTCCATGACTGTTACAGAGGCGGCTTCCTTACCGCCGCCTCCTCGCCACCAGAGGGAACCCTCTCCTGAGTTTTAATTCGGTCTCATTCGGACTCCATTTCCCATGCTCCTTCATTCCTGGGACTGACACACCCACACACACACACCTGCCTCTCATCACCCACTCCATTTAAGCCTCACTCTCGCGCAGTCCTACGCGAAGTCTTGATTTGCTACTGCTGTCAATTCTAAGCGTTGTTTATTCCTTCAGTCTACCCGTTGCCGAACCCAGTTTGTCCCTCGTCTGTGTGTCCTCTCTGCCTGCCTACTACTTGGATTGTTTATTGGATTACGTTGTCTCGCCGCCTGCCCCGACCTCTGCCTGCCTTACGTTTACGAACTGTTTACCTCTGTTGCCCTTGTTTGCCGGCGATCGACCTGTATCCTTCTGACTTCCCAATAAAGCTGCTTATGGATCCGAACACCTCTGAGTCTCTGTTACAGAAGACTTCGCCACAAAGCGATCCAGCAGCCATGGCTCAACTCTCTTCCGAGGTCTCCGCCCAAGCCTCACAGCTCGCCTTGCATCATCATCAGCTAACGCATTTGACAACGCTGACGGAGGAGCTCGTGAAGACATTACAGAGCCTCCAACTCTCAACGCCTGCCCCCACGCCGACACCCACGCCCAGCGCCGCGCCGGCCATGGCCGCCATTTCCCCTGCTGCAAGCCCGCTGACTCCCATCAGCCCTCGCCTCGCCTTCCCTGAAAAGTTCGATGGGAACCCAGCCAAATGTAAGGGCTTTTTACTACAATGTTCATTATTTGTTAACCAGCAACCAGCGTTATACCCCACGGATTCCAGCCGCATAGCATTTGTTTGCTCATTGCTAACGGGAAGAGCTTTGGATTGGGCGACTGCTATGTGGCGTGATGATGGCTCTACTTTCCCCACCTTCGGACAGTTTCTACATCACT